>NW_024514211.1:0-5081 GCF_017590135.1 Pyrgilauda ruficollis
CCCCAAAAATGGGGATGGACCCCCCTCCCAGAGGCACAGGAGACCCCAAACCCTGCGGGATGGGACCCCCCAAGGACCCCCACGGATGGGGGGAGCCCCAAAACCTGACCCAATAGGATGGGACCCCCCCATCCCCATGACCCCCAAGGACAGGGAGAGACCCCAGACCCCGTCCAAAGGGACAGGACCCCCCCCCCAAAAAGACCCCCCCGGACAAGGGGGGGCCCCCCCCTGCCAATGCCATTTTTCAGGGTGCCAATCCCATATTTTGGGGTGCCAATCCCATATTTTGGGTCCTAATTCCCGTTTTTTGGGCGCAGGAAGCAGCTGGCGCGGGGGGAGCTGGCGCGGGCGCTGGGCGCGTTTTTGGTGCCGTATATCCCATTTTTGGGGTGCCAATGCCATTTTTCAGGGTGCCAATCCCATATTTTGGGGTGCCAATCCCATATTTTGGGTCCTAATTCCCGTTTTTTGGGCGCAGGAAGCAGCTGGCGCGGGGGGAGCTGGCGCGGGCGCTGGGCGCGTTTTTGGTGCCGTATATCCCATTTTTGGGGTGCCAATGCCATTTTTCAGGGTGCCAATCCCATATTTTGGGGTGCCAATCCCATATTTTGGGTCCTAATTCCCGTTTTTTGGGCGCAGGAAGCAGCTGGCGCGGGGGGAGCTGGCGCGGGCGCTGGGCGCGTTTTTGGTGCCGTATATCCCATTTTTGGGGTGCCAATGCCATTTTTCAGGGTGCCAATCCCATATTTTGGGGTGCCAATCCCATATTTTGGGTCCTAATTCCCGTTTTTTGGGCGCAGGAAGCAGCTGGCGCGGGGGGAGCTGGCGCGGGCGCTGGGCGCGTTTTTGGTGCCGTATATCCCATTTTTGGGGTGCCAATGCCATTTTTCAGGGTGCCAATCCCATATTTTGGGGTGCCAATCCCATATTTTGGGTCCTAATTCCCGTTTTTTGGGCGCAGGAAGCAGCTGGCGCGGGGGGAGCTGGCGCGGGCGCTGGGCGCGTTTTTGGTGCCGTATATCCCATTTTTGGGGTGCCAATGCCATTTTTCAGGGTGCCAATCCCATATTTTGGGGTGCCAATCCCATATTTTGGGTCCTAATTCCCGTTTTTTGGGCGCAGGAAGCAGCTGGCGCGGGGGGAGCTGGCGCGGGCGCTGGGCGCGTTTTTGGTGCCGTATATCCCATTTTTGGGGTGCCAATGCCATTTTTCAGGGTGCCAATCCCATATTTTGGGGTGCCAATCCCATATTTTGGGTCCTAATTCCCGTTTTTTGGGCGCAGGAAGCAGCTGGCGCGGGGGGAGCTGGCGCGGGCGCTGGGCGCGTTTTTGGTGCCGTATATCCCATTTTTGGGGTGCCAATGCCATTTTTCAGGGTGCCAATCCCATATTTTGGGGTGCCAATCCCATATTTTGGGTCCTAATTCCCGTTTTTTGGGCGCAGGAAGCAGCTGGCGCGGGGGGAGCTGGCGCGGGCGCTGGGCGCGTTTTTGGTGCCGTATATCCCATTTTTGGGGTGCCAATGCCATTTTTCAGGGTGCCAATCCCATATTTTGGGGTGCCAATCCCATATTTTGGGTCCTAATTCCCGTTTTTTGGGCGCAGGAAGCAGCTGGCGCGGGGGGAGCTGGCGCGGGCGCTGGGCGCGTTTTTGGTGCCGTATATCCCATTTTTGGGGTGCCAATGCCATTTTTCAGGGTGCCAATCCCATATTTTGGGGTGCCAATCCCATATTTTGGGTCCTAATTCCCGTTTTTTGGGCGCAGGAAGCAGCTGGCGCGGGGGGAGCTGGCGCGGGCGCTGGGCGCGTTTTTGGTGCCGTATATCCCATTTTTGGGGTGCCAATGCCATTTTTCAGGGTGCCAATCCCATATTTTGGGGTGCCAATCCCATATTTTGGGTCCTAATTCCCGTTTTTTGGGCGCAGGAAGCAGCTGGCGCGGGGGGAGCTGGCGCGGGCGCTGGGCGCGTTTTTGGTGCCGTATATCCCATTTTTGGGGTGCCAATGCCATTTTTCAGGGTGCCAATCCCATATTTTGGGGTGCCAATCCCATATTTTGGGTCCTAATTCCCGTTTTTTGGGCGCAGGAAGCAGCTGGCGCGGGGGGAGCTGGCGCGGGCGCTGGGCGCGTTTTTGGTGCCGTATATCCCATTTTTGGGGTGCCAATGCCATTTTTCAGGGTGCCAATCCCATATTTTGGGGTGCCAATCCCATATTTTGGGTCCTAATTCCCGTTTTTTGGGCGCAGGAAGCAGCTGGCGCGGGGGGAGCTGGCGCGGGCGCTGGGCGCGTTTTTGGTGCCGTATATCCCATTTTTGGGGTGCCAATGCCATTTTTCAGGGTGCCAATCCCATATTTTGGGGTGCCAATCCCATATTTTGGGTCCTAATTCCCGTTTTTTGGGCGCAGGAAGCAGCTGGCGCGGGGGGAGCTGGCGCGGGCGCTGGGCGCGTTTTTGGTGCCGTATATCCCATTTTTGGGGTGCCAATGCCATTTTTCAGGGTGCCAATCCCATATTTTGGGGTGCCAATCCCATATTTTGGGTCCTAATTCCCGTTTTTTGGGCGCAGGAAGCAGCTGGCGCGGGGGGAGCTGGCGCGGGCGCTGGGCGCGTTTTTGGTGCCGTATATCCCATTTTTGGGGTGCCAATGCCATTTTTCAGGGTGCCAATCCCATATTTTGGGGTGCCAATCCCATATTTTGGGTCCTAATTCCCGTTTTTTGGGCGCAGGAAGCAGCTGGCGCGGGGGGAGCTGGCGCGGGCGCTGGGCGCGTTTTTGGTGCCGTATATCCCATTTTTGGGGTGCCAATGCCATTTTTCAGGGTGCCAATCCCATATTTTGGGGTGCCAATCCCATATTTTGGGTCCTAATTCCCGTTTTTTGGGCGCAGGAAGCAGCTGGCGCGGGGGGAGCTGGCGCGGGCGCTGGGCGCGTTTTTGGTGCCGTATATCCCATTTTTGGGGTGCCAATGCCATTTTTCAGGGTGCCAATCCCATATTTTGGGGTGCCAATCCCATATTTTGGGTCCTAATTCCCGTTTTTTGGGCGCAGGAAGCAGCTGGCGCGGGGGGAGCTGGCGCGGGCGCTGGGCGCGTTTTTGGTGCCGTATATCCCATTTTTGGGGTGCCAATGCCATTTTTCAGGGTGCCAATCCCATATTTTGGGGTGCCAATCCCATATTTTGGGTCCTAATTCCCGTTTTTTGGGCGCAGGAAGCAGCTGGCGCGGGGGGAGCTGGCGCGGGCGCTGGGCGCGTTTTTGGTGCCGTATATCCCATTTTTGGGGTGCCAATGCCATTTTTCAGGGTGCCAATCCCATATTTTGGGGTGCCAATCCCATATTTTGGGTCCTAATTCCCGTTTTTTGGGCGCAGGAAGCAGCTGGCGCGGGGGGAGCTGGCGCGGGCGCTGGGCGCGTTTTTGGTGCCGTATATCCCATTTTTGGGGTGCCAATGCCATTTTTCAGGGTGCCAATCCCATATTTTGGGGTGCCAATCCCATATTTTGGGTCCTAATTCCCGTTTTTTGGGCGCAGGAAGCAGCTGGCGCGGGGGGAGCTGGCGCGGGCGCTGGGCGCGTTTTTGGTGCCGTATATCCCATTTTTGGGGTGCCAATGCCATTTTTCAGGGTGCCAATCCCATATTTTGGGGTGCCAATCCCATATTTTGGGTCCTAATTCCCGTTTTTTGGGCGCAGGAAGCAGCTGGCGCGGGGGGAGCTGGCGCGGGCGCTGGGCGCGTTTTTGGTGCCGTATATCCCATTTTTGGGGTGCCAATGCCATTTTTCAGGGTGCCAATCCCATATTTTGGGGTGCCAATCCCATATTTTGGGTCCTAATTCCCGTTTTTTGGGCGCAGGAAGCAGCTGGCGCGGGGGGAGCTGGCGCGGGCGCTGGGCGCGTTTTTGGTGCCGTATATCCCATTTTTGGGGTGCCAATGCCATTTTTCAGGGTGCCAATCCCATATTTTGGGGTGCCAATCCCATATTTTGGGTCCTAATTCCCGTTTTTTGGGCGCAGGAAGCAGCTGGCGCGGGGGGAGCTGGCGCGGGCGCTGGGCGCGTTTTTGGTGCCGTATATCCCATTTTTGGGGTGCCAATGCCATTTTTCAGGGTGCCAATCCCATATTTTGGGGTGCCAATCCCATATTTTGGGTCCTAATTCCCGTTTTTTGGGCGCAGGAAGCAGCTGGCGCGGGGGGAGCTGGCGCGGGCGCTGGGCGCGTTTTTGGTGCCGTATATCCCATTTTTGGGGTGCCAATGCCATTTTTCAGGGTGCCAATCCCATATTTTGGGGTGCCAATCCCATATTTTGGGTCCTAATTCCCGTTTTTTGGGCGCAGGAAGCAGCTGGCGCGGGGGGAGCTGGCGCGGGCGCTGGGCGCGTTTTTGGTGCCGTATATCCCATTTTTGGGGTGCCAATGCCATTTTTCAGGGTGCCAATCCCATATTTTGGGGTGCCAATCCCATATTTTGGGTCCTAATTCCCGTTTTTTGGGCGCAGGAAGCAGCTGGCGCGGAGGGAGCTGGCGCGGGCGCTGGGCGCGTTTTTGGTGCCGTATATCCCATTTTTGGGGTGCCAATGCCATTTTTCAGGGTGCCAATCCCATATTTTGGGGTGCCAATCCCATATTTTGGGTTCTAATTCCCATTTTTTGGGCGCAGGAAGCAGCTGGCGCGGGGGGAGCTGGCGCGGGCGCTGGGCGCGTTTTTGGTGCCGTATATCCCATTTTTGGGGTGCCAATGCCATTTTTCAGGGTGCCAATCCCATATTTTGGGGTGCCAATCCCATATTTTGGGTCCTAATTCCCGTTTTTTGGGCGCAGGAAGCAGCTGGCGCGGGGGGAGCTGGCGCGGGCGCTGGGCGCGTTCCTGGGCCGGCTGCAGGAGGAGCTCAGGGACGCCATGGACGCCATGGGCTGCACCCGCTGCGGGGGACGCCACAGGTGGGGACAGCGGGGACACTGGGGGGACAACGGGGACAACTGGGACACTGTAGGGACTGCGGGGACAGTGGGGACAGCGGGGACACCAGGGACACAGCGGGGACACAGGGGACAGCGGGGACACGGGGGACAG
>NW_024514212.1:0-398 GCF_017590135.1 Pyrgilauda ruficollis
CCCGGGGCTCAGGATCCCCCCAGCCCCCCAGGATCTCGGGGCTCACCTGGATCTGGGCGCAGTCGGGCAGATCCCCGGGCGGGATCCGCTGCTCGCTCTGGATCCGGGCCAGCAGCGCCGGCAGCCGCTGCTCCAGGCGCTTCCTGCGGCCGCCCGGCAGCGCCGGCAGCTCCTCCCGCAGCCGCCGCAGCAGCAGCGCCTGCACCTGGGCAAAGGGATCAGCTGGGATCCCCCCGGGGAGCCCCCAAATCCCCCCAGATCCCACAAACCCACAGGGAGCTCCAGGGCGGTCCCAAACCCCCCGGATCTCCAAGGGATCCTGGGATCTCCCCAGTCCCTGAAGGCCCCCGGGGAATCCCCAGCTGCCCCAAAGCCCAGGGTGGTCCCAAACCCCCCCA
>NW_024514213.1:0-398 GCF_017590135.1 Pyrgilauda ruficollis
AGTTGGAAGCTACTGTGCTGCTGGGCAGTTATGACCTTGTTGTCCCTCCTGAAACTCGGTGGGATGGATCCCATGACTGGAGTGTGACTAACAATGGCCACAGGCTGTTCAGAAGGGACATGGGAAGAAAGCAACAGAGGGATTACCCATCAAGAGTTGGATTGAGTGTGAAGAGTGTCTGAAGAACAGCCATGAGCAAGTGTAAAGCTGGGGATCCCAGCCAAGGCAGCACAGGCAGCCTTTGGTCGGTGCCTGTGACCGGCTCCCGACCAAGCAGAGTCCGCTGATGGAGTCTCCTTGCTCCGGGTGCGGGAGGCACCGCACTCACGGGCTCTGGTGCTGCTGGGGGACTTCAACCGCCCTGCACACGCTGGAAAAGTAGCTGTAGGCAATCCTTG
>NW_024514214.1:0-398 GCF_017590135.1 Pyrgilauda ruficollis
CCCCAGGAAGGAGAAGGTCTGGGGGGGGAGGGGACCAGTATGGACCAGTATGGACCAGTATGGACCAGTACGGACCAGTATAAACCGGTATGGACTGGGATGGACCAGTATGGACCAGTACGGACTGGGATAAACTGGTGTGGAACTGTATGGACCAGTATAAACCGGTACGGACTGGTATGGACTGGGAAATACCAGTATAAACCAGTATGGACTGGGATAAACCGGTACAGACCAGTGCAAACCAGTCCAAACCATTACACACCAGTATAAACCAGTACACCCCAGTGCTCCCAGTATACCCCAGTATACCCCAGTATACCCCAGTATATCCCAGTATATCCCAGTATAGCCCAGTCCATCCCAGTGCTCCCCCAATCCCATCCCAGTCCCTCCCA
>NW_024514215.1:0-398 GCF_017590135.1 Pyrgilauda ruficollis
CCTACAGCCACCCTATGGACACACCTTTAGGTGCCCAATCTACAGCTCTGTCTTGTCCTGAGAGCAAGAGCCACCGAGCTGTGCTTGGCCTGAGGGGCTGTTATGCACTGAGTGACAAAGGTGGCAGGTGATTTTCTGGTGTTTCTCTACAGGACCCATCCCCACAGCACATTGCTGACAGGCTCCTTTGATGTGAAAATGGAGAGGATAAACACAATAGAAATACATTTCAAGTGTTTTAAAATTGCAGGGCCCCGGGGAGAGTGCAGGTTCTTGGAAGTGGCTGGTGTGAAACGGTGACATTTTGTAAGTGCATGTGCTCACCATGCCAAGTAGGCCTGGGCTAGAAGAGGATTTTCCAAGCAGTTTAACACACTTCCTGGGCCTGCTGCACCTCC
>NW_024514216.1:0-398 GCF_017590135.1 Pyrgilauda ruficollis
CTTAAAACCCATCTCATTCCAGCCCCTGCCCTGGACAGTTCGGATGATCTTGGGTGTTAAAAAGAAAAATCTCTTCTGTCTTTTCAGTAGTTTTTTAGGTACCACCTCAAAGAACCAAAAGGAGGAACTTTTAGGTTTTGCTCAAAGCATGTTGGTACCAAGTGGATGGAGATTATATGAAAATCTGTGGAATTCCCTAATTCGGGAAGTTTCTGCTGAGTGCTGGAGATGGATTTAGCCTTTATACAAAGGCAATACATTTATTCTCATTGTCTTTACATTTTTCTGTAGTAGCAAATCTTGAATTTCAAACTTTCTTTTACTGATTGCTCTGTGCAAAATTCATGAGTTTGCTGAAGGTGGCAGAATTCAGGATGAGAAGAAGCAAAGAGAATCTC
>NW_024514217.1:0-398 GCF_017590135.1 Pyrgilauda ruficollis
AAATGTAAAGGCACTGAGAAGTAATGACCAGAGTAACACTATGTAGATATTCACTTGCTCTTGGCTAAAGGTGTGTTCATGTCCATCCTCATCACCCTCTTACTGCTGAGATCTCCTTAATATGCTTAATGACTGTGACATGCTGAATCCTAGAAAGCCACCCCCTTTCTAGGACAGGAGAAGAAAGTGGGTTTAGTATATTGACACTCCTGATGGCTGTTTGGTGAAATGGCTTTCCATACCATCCTTCAACATCCTCGATTTGTCACTTGAGTGCCTTCAAATTGTGGTAGAACTTCTGGCCCTCAGGTACTTTCCACCTGGTATATACTGAATTAATGTAAGAACACAGAGCTGTGACTGCCTGTATCTGAAAAAAAACAAACAAAAAAAAAAAA
>NW_024514218.1:0-398 GCF_017590135.1 Pyrgilauda ruficollis
TGGGGTGGTGGGGGAATCCTGGGGGGGGGTCTCGAGGGGGTCCTGAGATGAGGAGGAGTCACCAAGAGCTGTACTGGGGTCTTGGGGTGATGGAGGACCCGAGGGTGAGGGGGGGACACAGAGGCACCCCAGGGTGAGGGAGGGGACACAGAGTGACCCCCAGCTGACCCCTGAGTGACCCCAGGGCAGGCTCCCAGCTGACCCCTGACCCCTGAGTGACCCTCAGCTGACCCGAGTGACCCCCAGCTGACCCTGAGTGACCCCGAGTGACCCCTGCCCTGTCCCCCGCAGGGTCCCGGGGACACCAGTGGCGGCTGTCGCTGCAACGTCAACGGGCAGAGGGGCCACCCCCGGTGTGACCCCTGCCCTGTCCCCGCAGGGTCCCGGGGACACCAGTG
>NW_024514219.1:0-398 GCF_017590135.1 Pyrgilauda ruficollis
AACTGGGATTGAACTGGGAGGGAACTGAGAGGGACTTGGCATCATACTGGAATCATACTGGGATCAAACTGGGAGTTACTGGGAGGGACTGGGAGCGCTGGGAGGGGATTGGAATCGTACTGGGAGTTACTGGGATCGTACTGGGAGCGCTGGGAGGAGCTGGGAGGGGATTGGGAGTGACTGGAGTCTTACTGGGAGGGACTGGGATGGCAGTGGGGTCGTACTGGGATCGTACTGGGACAAACTGGGACAAACTGGGACGGACTGGGATCAAACTGGGAGGGACTGGGAGGAACTGGGATGAACTGGGATGAACTGGGAGCACTGGGAGGGACATTCCCAAACCGAGAGGGAACTGGGAGGGACTGGAGTCAAACTGGGATCAAACTGGGATGGAC
>NW_024514220.1:0-397 GCF_017590135.1 Pyrgilauda ruficollis
TATATCTATATATATAAATCTATTATATAGATATATAATAGATTAATAATAATTTATTTCTATTTTAATTATTATATATAAATATATAATATCTATTTAAATATATATTAGTATGCCTATATTCCTGTGTTGTAACAATTAATCCATTCAGTTTTTATTAATGTTAATTGCTGTATTCTCTTTAGGTGTTCACATTTTTATTTGGGTTTGTGTTTTTGTGGGATCCCTGCCTCTGGCACTCGCCTCTGGCCGTGGTTTCCATCCCAAAATCCCAAAAGATTCCCAGAAAGAAGTTCTGGCTCGGGGGAGAAAGGGGAATGTGCCCTGCTGGAGTGAAGCTTCCCTGGTAGCAAATTCCAGAATCCTGGAATGCTTGGGGCTGGAAGGGATCACCCTG
>NW_024514221.1:0-397 GCF_017590135.1 Pyrgilauda ruficollis
TTTCCAGAATTTTCAAGGATTTTGGAGAATTTTTGGGAGAATTTTTGAGGCTTTTAGGGGAATTCTTAAGGATTTTTTTCCCAAAATTTTGAGGGATTTTGGGGGAATTTTCAAGGATTTTTTCCAGAATTTTCAAGGATTTTTTCCAGAATTTTCAAGGATTTTGGAGAATTTTTGGGAGAATTTTTGAGGCTTTTAGGGGAATTCTTAAGGATTTTTTTCCCAAAATTTTGAGGGATTTTGGGGGAATTTTCAAGGATTTTTTCCTGAATTTTGGGGGAATTTTTGAGGATTTTTCCAGAATTTTTGAGGGATTTTGGAGAAAATTTTTGAGGATTTTTTACCAAAATTTTGGGGGAAATTTGGAGGGTTTTGGACAAAAATTTTCAAGGATTTT
>NW_024514222.1:0-232 GCF_017590135.1 Pyrgilauda ruficollis
CGGGGACACACAGAGCACAGCCAGCATCTGCGGGGACACCGGGGGGACAGGGATGTCACCAGGGGGACACGGGGGGGCCAGGGGTGTCACCCGAGGGTCTGGGGGTGTCACCGGGGGTGTCACCGGGGGGACAGGGATGTCACCAGGGGGACACGGGGGGGCCAGGGGTGTCACCCGAGGGTCTGGGGGTGTCACCGGGGGTGTCACCCGAGGGTCCGGGGGTGTCACCGAG
>NW_024514222.1:4860-5080 GCF_017590135.1 Pyrgilauda ruficollis
CTCACCTGCGCGGACCCCCCCAGGTGCAGCGGGGGGGACCCTCAGGGGGCTCCGGGACCCCCCCCCGCCCCTCCCCCCAGCGGAAATGGGGCAGAAAGGAGGGAAATGGTGAAGGAGCCGCGCAGAATGGGGGCGGGGCGGTGAGGCGATGGCGATGCGGAGATGGAGCACGGGCAGCCGGGCCGGGCGCGGAGTGGCACCTGGCACCTGGGGCACCTGG
>NW_024514223.1:0-397 GCF_017590135.1 Pyrgilauda ruficollis
TTTTTTTTTTTTTTTTTGACAGCAAAAGGACAAACATTTAATAGAAAATCCCCATCAATAAATCAAACAAAAAGTTTTAGTGACTGGTAACACAGAACAACACAGGAGGCTCTCCCTGCAGCAGTCAAGAATTTTAGCCCTTAACCCTTAATTTTATTCGCTACAGTGTTCTTAGTGAAAGTTATTGTTTAGGAAAAACTTCTGTTTCCATAGGCATCCGTTGTTTTTCAGCTGAGTGCTGAACAGTGAAGTTGTGCAGCATCTCTGTCATGCAGGAAACAGAAAAGCTACTTGAGCTACTTGAAGTTGCCTTTTCTTAAAAAGAGCCCTGGGTTTGACCAATACAGATCCTGTGGAGATCACTCAGCAAGAGGAGGACTTTGGCTATAGCAAAAAA
>NW_024514224.1:0-397 GCF_017590135.1 Pyrgilauda ruficollis
AGCAGGACCCCGAGGTGCTCTAGCCCTGACTCACTTCCACAGCACCAGCCACTGCCCCACAGGTCCTGGCTCCTCTCCCTTCTGCTGCCCCATGGAACAGCCTGCCTGGGCTCTCCAACAGCCCCAGCCCTCTCAGACCCCCAGGAGGTGGCTCTGGCTGCCCACGGTGCCCTGGCCGCATCCCAGCTCCCACCCTGCAGCCAACAGAGGCTGGGACCCAGCAAGTCCTTGTGCTGCGGGAGCCGCCGCGCTGGGGAGCCCAGCCCCGTCCCCACTGACCCCACACCTGCCCTGACTCGGGGCTGCTCCAGCCACAGCTGCTCCCAGGGCTCCACAACTGTCCTGGCTCCTGAAGTTTCTTCCTTGATTTTCCCAAGGAGAGCTCTCACTGAGTACA
>NW_024514225.1:0-397 GCF_017590135.1 Pyrgilauda ruficollis
CCCAAGGCAGGAGCCTTTGCTCTGGGACTCCAGAGCCACCTTTGGGGGCACAGCCCATCCCCAGCAGGATGAAGGAGTGCCTCTCTGGTAGGTGCTGCATCCCTTTGCTGCTGCTGGCTCTGCACAGGGGCTGCATTGAAACCATTTTATGGGTGAGTTTGCACAGTTATGGACACCCAGCCACGTGGCTGGACCCCATTTCCAGGGGGCTGGAGGTGCACCTGGAGCTGCTGAGCATCCCTCTGCCTCTCCCTGGGATTCAGACCAGCTTCCCCCTCTGGGGATCCCTGGGTCCAGGGATCCACCGTTCCCCGGGGTGTGGAATGGTGCAGGCAGCGGGCTGGGAACCTGCCCCTCCCCACATCGACCCCAGGGAGGAGAGGCTTGTGCTGAGAGG
>NW_024514226.1:0-397 GCF_017590135.1 Pyrgilauda ruficollis
CAGGTTAGAGGGAGCAGCTAGTGAAAAACACACCAAATGGTGTAGTTAATCTTCTTCTGACAAGAGGGGACAAATTTGAGAAGTATTTGTTTCTGAGTTCAAAAGGTGTTAAAATGAAAGGGAGAAAGCAGGTTTAAAAGGAAGAAAATTCAAGGATGGTATCTTGGCAGACCATAATTAGTTGCAGGATCTTCTGACCTGCGTAGCTGAACTCTCCAATTGTATATCATGTTCAAAATATCCTGTAGGTGCTTAATAAATAACCACAAATAATATGTAAGCCTGGAAGCTGCAGGCCAAGTCTCTGCTTGCTCAGTGCTTTCTCTGCAATAGTGTCCACCAGTGAACCACCAGCTGCTTATGTTCCTCCCTTCTGTCCTCACCTGGATACTCACAA
>NW_024514227.1:0-397 GCF_017590135.1 Pyrgilauda ruficollis
CAACTGTAGCCACAATTTCCCCCAAAGTGGGGGAATTCCTCCAAGGATCCTCCAAGGGGATCCCCTCCAAGGCACAGCCAGACCAGGGATTGCTGGAGCTGCTCCTGCTCCCAGGGCTGGGGGGCTCACTGGGTGCTCCCCTCAAAATCCCAAAGGGTTTTCCAGCCAGGAGGAGCAGCAGCTCCCACTGAGTGCCTGGGAGATGATGATGGGCACGTGGGGATGGTTCTTGCCCAAAATTACATTGGCTTGGCAAGAGGCTCCCACATGGATAAGCCAAACTTGAATTCCCAGTGAAAATCATCTGGAAAACCCCCTCAGTCTGGGAGATTTCTCTGTAGTGTCTTCATGTTGGAGTGAGAGACAAAATGGTGCTAATAATGGCAATAATAATGCT
>NW_024514228.1:0-397 GCF_017590135.1 Pyrgilauda ruficollis
AAAAAATGTAAATAATAAAAAAATCCCTTTCTCCTTCAAAATCCAGAGTTTTATTCCCAGAAGTGCTGGCCTATGGCTTGGAAATGCTGTTTTCATGATCTTGGCTACCCAAATGGGTTAAAAATGTCATGGTTTGCCGCAAAACCAAAGGAGGGGATCTGCACAGCCAGGGGGTTGATGGACAGCAGCTCTGGAGATCTGTCCATCTTTCCTCCCATCCATCCTTCCGTCCTTCCATCCTTCTATCCTTCCATCCTCCCATCCTTCCACCCTTCCATCCTTCAATCCTTCCATCCTTTTGTCCTCCCATCCTTCCTCCCATCCTTCCATCCTTCCTTCCATTCTTCCATCTTTCCATCCTTCTATTCTCCCATCCTTCCATCTTTCCTCCAATCCT
>NW_024514229.1:0-397 GCF_017590135.1 Pyrgilauda ruficollis
ATCCATCGAGAGTGAGATCAGGCGAGAGCGTGAGAGGCAAACCAACCCTTCTGCCATGGTGAGTGGTACACCAAGCTCTCCCTACCCACATGCGCGAGGTGTGATGTGTTCCTCTGTCATCCTCAGGGATGAGTGGGTTCTTGTGCAGAGTGTGGAGCTGGAGCACTTTGTTCTCTTCTTGTGGGAGTTTGAGGACCCTCCTGGGATGCCTCATGGTCAGCATTGCTCAGGAAGTGCCTTCTGCAGCTCTGACTCATGCACACCTCTCCAGCCCCCGCTTTGGAGGGTGTTGGGAGCCTCCTAACCTGGGGGGGAAGCTGTGAGCAGCTGTTAGGCCCGTGGAGCTTGAGCACACAGCTCACCTGGTCCTTCTGTCCTGCTGCAGGAGGTGGAGGAG
>NW_024514230.1:0-397 GCF_017590135.1 Pyrgilauda ruficollis
TTTTTTTTTTTGGTTGCTTTGTGTATCTTAAAGATCTGAAGGCAAGAAAACCTAAACATTCCTTCCCTAAACATCACAAATTTCACTCCTTTCACCTGGTTTCAAAAGGATTAAGAGGAGGAAGATGGTTTCAGTAATAATTTCGAGGATTTCCTTTGTCTGAGGAATATTCTTAGGCCTCAGTCTCCCAGGGAATCTCTTGTTGCTGTCAGTTCAGGGACACACAAATGAAGGCACACAGAAATGAAGTTCCCTGCCCAAGGCAGACACGGAGCAGAATCCACAATACAAACCCAAAGAGACAGCAACAAAACTGTTTTCAAAGCAGTATTTGTCCATCATATCTTTCCTCACCCATTTTGAAATCCAAGGAGAAGGTTGCATCAGCTAACTCTGA
>NW_024514231.1:0-397 GCF_017590135.1 Pyrgilauda ruficollis
AGCCAGGAAGGTGTGCTGGCCCTTTAACAGGGGGCGGGGCCTCGGAAGGGGGCGGGGCACCGTGGGAAAGGGGTGTGGTTTAAGGGGAAGGGGGTGGGATTTAAGGGAAATGGGGTGGGGTTCATTTATGGAGCCAGGAAGGTGTGCTGGCCCTTTAAGAAGGGGGTGAGGCCTCAGGAGGGGGCGTGGCACAGTGGAAAAAGGGGTGTGGTTTAAGAGGAAGGGGTGGGGTTTCATTTAGGGAGCCAGGAAGGTGCACTGGCCCTTTAAGAGAGGGGGTGGAGCCTCAGAAGAGGTGTGGCTTCATGAAAGTGGGTGGGGTTTAATTGTGTGTGGTCAGAATAGGTGTGGCCAAAAGGGGTGTGGTTTTATTGGGTGTGGTCAGAGTGGGTGGGGC
>NW_024514232.1:0-397 GCF_017590135.1 Pyrgilauda ruficollis
TTGGTTTGTCCCTCAGCTAAAAAAATATTCTCTCTTGATGTTTTTATTCTTTTCCCCTTCTTGTTTTCCTCTCTCTTTTGTTGCTCCTTGCCCTGCCTAGGTGTGGTCCACAGCATAAGATGCCACGGGATGTATTCACATCTGTCCCAGGAACCTTGGGCTTCACCGAGCTGAGCACGGGGCTGAAAAAGGGAAGTGCAAGGATCCAGCAGAGTGGGTGGAGGCACCAGGAAATATGGGAAATTTGGGGTGATCTTGGGAAGATTTATGGATGGTTGAGAAGAATCTCCTGCCAGATCAGATACACCCTGGCTCTCTTCTAGTGGGAATGGGGATGTTTTTTATGAGTGTTTAGCAATGCAATGGCTCAAACATGGGAGCGGCAGGGTTGCTGGGG
>NW_024514233.1:0-5079 GCF_017590135.1 Pyrgilauda ruficollis
GTTTTACCTGTGCTACCCTCCATGGATACCCTCCCAGGTTTGCTCCTGGAAGATCCCATTTTACTCACCGGTGAGATTTTCAGTGTTCTTTCCCTGTAGACTCTTCACGGACCCCCCAGATCTGCCACTTGCCTGTCTCCTGGACAGTCTCGGGAACCCAATCAATCACCCAGAGCCAGCCGCCACAAAGGGGAGCTGATCACCCAAACTGGGTGAGGTGCACCTCCAGCTCCGCTCCCTGCCCTCTGCCCCAGATGGTGGAAAGATCCAGGACAAGAGCCCCCAGTTGTTCGGAAAATTAATCCACAAACATCAGAGGTTTATGTCCAAAAAGGAGACAGAGGAGTCCTTTTACTTTATTTGAATAAAGGGAGAGGCCATGAGGCATGCCCATGGGGCCTCTCAAATTGTTAGAGGATGCAGCCTCCTTTTTATCCTAATTTCCTGACTGCATTTCCCTTCTCTCTTTCCCCATTAGCTGAGGTACTTGAGAGGTACAGACTTCCCGAAATGCCTGATATCAGAGATTTCCCTCTAATGTGTAACCCTCCCTTTAAATTTTTAATTCTTATGGAATTTAGGGTTTTCCCCCATTGTTTCTTTCATCTTTCAATGTCCAGTTTCATTTATCAGCAACCCTAAAGTTTCTTTGTAAAAGCAAATATCTTTTTCCATTCATCAATCAGTGGAATCCTTCCCATTGTTTCTTTTATCTCTCAGTGCTAGTTTTATCTACCAGAAGACCCACAGCTTGTTTGTAAAGACAAAGCCATAATTCGTCTCACTGATACAGCTCCTTTAGCTATCCAGAGGCGCACTGAGACTGACTGCCCCTGGGGGTTTGTAAAGGAAGCCCCTTTTCCATTCCTTCTGTTGGCTGTGCCCGCCATTAATCACGTGCAGAGAAGTGGCTGAGCTTGTGCCACAGTGCCCCCTGCAGCCATGGGGGAATCATCACATCTACCCTGCCTGGCATGGGAACCAACAGTGCCCCTGCTGGCTGAGATCAAAACTACACCAAAGGGGAAAGTGCCTGCCAGCTGAGAGAAGGCTGTTACCAGGTTTCTGGTTTTGCTTATTGTTTCTGCCATTGTTGTTGTTTGTTTGCCTTGTTATACATATACTAGTAAAGAACTGTTATTCCTTTTCCCATATGTTTGCCTGAAATCACCTAATGTCAAAGTTATAATAATTTGGAGGGAAGGGGTTCATATTCTCCATTTTAAGGGAGGTTCCCACCTTCCTTGGCAGACACCTGTCTTTCAAACCGAGAGAGGAGCCAGTGACTAAACATTTCTTTGTAATCAGGCAGCATACAAAACTTGTGGGGCTCAGTGATGCAGCACTTGTTGACACACCAGCAGAAGACCAGAACCTGCCCTTTGCTCAGACTGTTCAGGCATACAAGTATTTTTGAAAACCTTTGAATGATTGACTCCATTAGCTCTTTTAGCATCCATCAGTCTGTCACTGCTCTTACAACTGTGTTTATATTTTGCAGTCTTTCCCAAGCAAACAAGTAACCAATCTAGAAAATGCACAAAATTATTTTCCTTATAAATAACTTCAAAGAATCTAATTACTAATAAGCACCAAAACTTATCCTGCATTCTCATATGCTTTGTTGATCTATGATGGTGTGGATTTCCATCACAGTTTTCATACTGATTACAATTTTGCATATATATGTACATATAGCCTTGAATATATGTACTTACATATGTCTAAAGCTTTATAAACTAATATAGAAGCAGTAATGTGAATAAGAAACACAATACATACAACACATTAGCAGAAATATAACATCAGTCAGTGAAGCACAGGACTGGCAGGAGGCAATTGAAAGCTACATAATTTAGGATAGGGAGTGAATGGAAATACTGTATCTACTTGGGAATTCCATGTATAAAGAATTGTTTAATCTAGCTGGGAGAGTCACAAAAGTAATTGATAACAAGATGTCAAATTCTGAGAAATTATCACATTGCAGTGAAAATGTACATGGTTCATAATGGTTAATCATTCCAGAAACTTAATAGATGGATTAGTAAAAATCACCATCTCATTACATTTTCAAGTTGGAGACTGGATGACCTCCTCAATAATATGTTTTAGCCAAGCAAAAGAAATTGGGTTCAGGAGAGGAGCAGACATGAAATTATTTAAGAACTGCCTAACCAACAGATATCTGAAAGCAATTGTCAATGCAGAATTATGGTCAGAGGGGTGTTAGCAGAGTTTTCCCTTATGGTATTCATCAGTGATTTGAAAGTAAATATAAAACTACTGATGACATTCGTAAATGACATTATAGTTGGTGAAATAGCAAAGAATGAAAGTCCAGGGCAGCCTGACATAAACTGCACCAGCTGTCTTGGACAAACAAAATGCATTTTAATGTACTAAGATGCTTCTTGCAAGAAGATGCTTCTTGCAAACACAGAACAAAAAGCTGGACAAATAATGCAGTGCCAGCTTTGAGTTGGACCTTCACATCTGAAAGAGCTGATGTGAGTCTTGGGCCTGCAGCCAGGTGTTGTATGGCACTAGTAAGGTTGAACTCAAGTGGCTATTTATGGGTCTGACAGCCACATTTTAAAATATATGGTGAAAAAAATTGGGGAGGGTACAGAAAAGAGCCGCAAAAATGACTGAGGGCTGGAGAAAATTATTTGGAGGGCAAGTGTTGAAAAATTATGTTTAGCTATCAGAAACAGATTTGATTCCAGGTGGAAAAAAATGCTTGTAGGCAAGAAAATTGCATGGTACCAAGGGACCCAAGTTAGGTACCTAACTTCTCAAAGGAACAGGGCTAGAACCATTTCTCCCTTCTGCATTTCCCACCTAACAGTTTAAGTCATCCCTACCCACTGTAAATCCAGCAAATTTCTAGCTCTGTCCTCATAGCTTTGGGGTCCACTTTGGGGCTGGATATTGTATATTGCCCTGCTTCAATTCTGGATTTAGCCTGGGATTCCTTTCTGGAAACAACATTTAACTGAATTAAATAAAACCGTTCTTAGCCTAAGCCAAGCTGAAGCGCTGATGACCCTGACAGGCTGGAGACAGACTAGATTGCCTAGATGGTCCTTTCTGGCTTGGCAATCACAGAAATGAATTTGCAGAAGAATCATGTAAATGTTTCTTGAACTTTGACTGTCAGTAATGTGTACACAGTGCAGTTCTCATTAAAGGTGACATGTAGCACCAAGCAAGATCTTACTCCTTTTTGAAAATAGCCATCCAATGGCTAAAGAAACACTGCCATAAGGTGAGGACAAATACTGACTTTTCCTAGGAAATTGCTGAATCACTGAAACTGGGGGGTTTTACTTTGCATTTGGCTCAAAAAATGTCTCCAATTTAAGATGGAGAGTGTCTCACCTTCATGGTAAGATCCCACTGGTGATGAGTGATATGATCACTTGTATTTTCAACCTGTCCAAATCAGAGCAGATACCTGAACCTCATCTTCCAGGTCTGTGCTCCAAGTATGACACAGTTGGCTGTTCTTGGATGGGTCTGCCACTGTCTTTTATTGGGCTGCAGATAATTTTAATTAGATCAGAAATACTTGATTTCTCTTGTTCAAGTATGTTTTCAATCCCATGGGGAGAATAACAATTTTTTATTTCTCATGAAAAAGCACAGAATGGCCTTGGCTTTAATAAAATTTTAAGTGTACTCACAAAAACACCCATACCAATAACCTTCAGAGAATATGAAAATACCTTCTTCCTTTGCTCTGTATGATTTCTTTGGGCCTGTCACACAGTAGGAAACACAGACCATAAGATAATGTCAGCAGTCAGAGGGTGCATCTCACAGGTGAACTGAGGTTGGACTCAGAAATTGTTTGGAGGGGAAAAAATGAGCATCAGGTAGTTGATAGCATCAGGTTGGTCAATGTGTTTGTGAGATGTTTGAGCATCTACCACAGTAAGCAGTAGCACACTCAGTAGAAAGCAGATTATATTTATCAACGCCAGGTCTACAGCAGAGCCTCGGCATACCTAATTCTGCCTTTTCTCCCTTTTCTCCATTCATTATCATTCCCTGACACCCCCATGGTGACAGTCAGCCTTGGCATTGAGTGGTGCAGAGATTCCCTGATTCACAGAGAGCGACAGCCTGAGTGACCCTGTGCTCCCCAACCTGAGGGAAAACCAGACAAGAAATGCCAGGTCTGCAAAACCGACAGCTGATTCTCTGTGTTCCAGGGAATATGCAGTGCAACTTCTTAATTCACACTTCAGTCATTTATCAATGTTTTCTTTAAACAGTTTCTTTAAAAACCAAAAACTATGCAGGTGCGTGGGGCTGACATAGGTTGGTTTTGCCACATGGCTATAATATTCCCTTGCCTCTTGCACCACAGCATCTTTTTCTTGCCCTTTTCCCTAGCAAGCTCTTTAGTTTGTGAAGTTTTAGGTGGTTTTGGTTGAATAGCCATGAAGCATTGCCCTCTGCTGGCAGGTCGCATACCTGGCTGTGAGCAGTTCCTGCAGTGCCTGGGTTGAGAAGGGGATTAAAAGAGTAAAGATTTTATATAAATATATTTAAATCATGGTAAAGAAAAGAGAGCAAAGTCACAAAGAAATCACCAAATGCATTGCTTGTGTTTGAAGAATTTAATAGACAAATATGAAGTGTACAGGATTTTTGTGAACAGTTAACTAGCTGACAAAGATCATGCTGGAATAATACCATCAGTTGAGCAAGGAGAACAGGACGAGAGTTGGGAATCAATGTCCAAATGCGGCAAGGTCACTGAGCCCTTGCCGAAACATGAGGTTGTGGGAGATGTTCGTTAGCTAGCAAGAATGAAGAAACGATAAGAGAAACCACAACAAGGTAGACACAAGAATGTAAACGTAGGCGTAGTTGACTGATAAATGACTAACCAATAATGAGCTCAATTTTTGCAATATGCATTAGCCTTATTAACACTGTTATAAATGTGTGTGCCTATTCAATAAACTTCTGAGACTTGCTGATCACTCATATTGCGTGCCGCATTTCTCCTGCCGATTGCAACAAATGGTGACCCTTGACGTGATACCGGGGACAGCAACCACG
>NW_024514234.1:0-397 GCF_017590135.1 Pyrgilauda ruficollis
AAAAGGATGTCTTCCAGTATCCCAGGTTGATCCAAGGTCCCTTCTGACCCAAACCAATCCAGGATTCTCTAACACAGGAATCTTATTCGGGGTGAGATCCACGCAGCCCTGACCACCTCTGGATTCCTCTTCACTGACTGTACTCAAAGGAGAACACCCAAATTAGACCACTCTGCTTATCACCCTCTCCCCTGATATCCATGGTGCTCACAGGGGTACAAGGAGCAAAACCTGGCTCCAAACTCCAGAATCAGAGGTTGACAAAGTGAGCTGTCCTCACAGGATCAGTTATCAATTGACAAGTTATATCAGGCCTTGCATCATTCACCAAATCCTCATAGGAATTGAAAGCTCAGATGACTCCTGGTGGCAAATCACAGAATCCCAGAATGGTTTG
>NW_024514235.1:0-397 GCF_017590135.1 Pyrgilauda ruficollis
TTGGGGGGGGGTCCCTGGGATTTGGGGGCTCTGGACTCACCGGGATCCAGCCCCGCCTCTCCCCAGGGATCCGCTGGATCTGGGTGGGGGGGAAGGGATCAGGGACTGGGACCCACTGGGACCCCCCCAGCCCTTACTGGCACACCCCCAACCTTTACTGGGACCCACTGGGGTCGCCCCCCAGCCCCTACTGGTCTCTTCCCAGTCCTTCCTAGGACCCCCTCCCCAACCTTTACTGTGACTTGCTGGGATCACTTCCAGCCCTTACTGGGACCCAGTGGGACCCCCCCAGCCCTTACTGGGACCACCCCCAACCCTTACTGGGACACACTGGGACCCCCCCAGCCCTTACTGGGACTGACTGGTGCCTCCCCAACCCTTACTGGGACCACCCCCA
>NW_024514236.1:0-397 GCF_017590135.1 Pyrgilauda ruficollis
CCCCGCCGGTGCCCGCAGCAGCGGCAGCTCCGCCACCGCCCGCCGCGCCGCCGCGTCCGCCATGGCCGGGCCCCGCCATGCCGCCCCGCCGGAAGTGACGTGGCTCCGCCGCCCGCCCGCCGCGCCGCCATCTTCTCTACGGGCGTGGCGGGAGGGGTAACGTCACGGCCGCCGCCATCTTGGGTGAGGGCACGCCCGGCGCGTGAGGCGGCGGCGCTGCCGCCATCTTTAGTGCTGGCAGCGATGACGGGGGAGGTGGGCGGGGCTGGGCAGAGGGGGCGGCACCCACAGCTCAGGGACCGCCCCCTCCTCAGGGACCCCCCCTCAACAAAGACAGGGAGCCCCCCCCACCCTAGGGACCCCCCCAACAGCGACAGGGACCCTCCGACAGGTCCAG
>NW_024514237.1:0-397 GCF_017590135.1 Pyrgilauda ruficollis
CCTTCCAACCCAAACCACTCTGTCATTCTGTAATTCCGTGGGATCACTGGTGGGGCAGGGACTGCTGGGTTTTGGGGGGTTGGAGCGAAGTGCCCTGGGTGTGACCCCGCTGTGTGTCCCCTCAGTGCTCTGCAGCATGAGCTTCCACGAGCCCGAGGGCTACATCGACTCCACGGATTACCCCCCGCTGCCCCTGCACGGGTACCTGCAGTGCACCTACAACGTCACCGTCTACACCGGCTACGGCGTCGAGCTCCAGGTGAGCCCTGCCCGGGGCTGTGCCCACAGCCAGATTGTTTATTGGTCATGGGTTTTATTGTATATTGTTGGTTGTATTGGTAACAATACAATTGGTTGTTGTATTTGCGTTGCCCCCAGAGGAAGGAAGGAATGATGA
>NW_024514238.1:0-397 GCF_017590135.1 Pyrgilauda ruficollis
GACCCCAAACCCAAAGCCCTGACCCCAGCCCCCCAGCCCTGACCCCAGCCCCCAGCCCCCGCGGTCCCCCCCGGTCCGTTACCGATGTAGGCGCGCTCCTGCTCGCGGGTCAGCCCGGGCGGGATCACCGTGGGCATCCCCGGGATCACCGTCTTCTGCTCCAGCGAGTCCTGGTTCCAGCGGCTGCGCTTCCGCTTCCGCGGGAAGTCTGGGGGGAAAACGCCGCGGTTCGGGCAAAGCCGGCAGCGCTGACCCTCCCGGAGGGTGTTTTGGGGGGTCTGGGGGCGTTTTGGGGGGGTAAAAGGGGAAGTTCTGTCCCCCCGCGGGGGTTTGGGGGTCCCGTTCTGAGGGTTCCACCTTGGCCTCGCGTGGTCTGACACGTGTCCGGCCGGCCGGG
>NW_024514239.1:0-397 GCF_017590135.1 Pyrgilauda ruficollis
AAATGAAATAAAATCCCCCAAAATTAAAGAAAATCCCCCAGAATTAAAAAAAAAAAATCCTCCAAAATGGAAGAAAATCCTCCAAAATTAAAGAGAATTCACCCAAAATTAAAGAAAAATCCCCAAAATTAAAAAAATCCCCAAAATTAAAGAAAAATCCCCAAAATTAAAGAAAAAAACCCCAAAAAGAAAGAACATTTCCCGAAATGAAAGCGAATCCCCCAAAATCAAAGCCCCCCCCCCAAATTGAACCCAAACCCCCAAATGAGGGGGGGGGGTCCCAAAAAATGTCCCGAGACTGAAGGAGAAAAGGGGAGCCCCCAAAATGGGGGGGGGGGAATTTGGGCGCCCCCTCCCCAAATCCTGGGGGTGCCCTGAACGACCCCAAAATCCTCCC
>NW_024514240.1:0-397 GCF_017590135.1 Pyrgilauda ruficollis
CTTCAATCCCAAATCCCATTTCCCCCCTTTTTTCCCTCATTATTTTCCCTTTTTTCCCCTCACTATTTTCCCATTATTCCCTAATTATTTCCCATTAATCCCCCCATTAATCCCCCCATTAATTCCCATTATTTCCCCATTAATTCCCATTATTTCCCCATTAATTCCCATTAATCCCCCCATTAATTTCCATTAATCCCCCATTAATTTCCATTAATCCCATTAATTTCCATTATCCCCCCATTAATTCCCGTTAATCCCCATTAATTCCCATTATTTCCCATTAACTCCCATTATTCCCATTATTCCCCATTAATTTCCATTATTCCCCCATTATTTCCCATTAATCCCCCCATTAATCCCTCATTATTTCCCATTAATCCATCATTAGTTCCCA
>NW_024514241.1:0-397 GCF_017590135.1 Pyrgilauda ruficollis
TTTTTTTTTCTTTTTTACCATTAGTACAGAGATGCAAAGTCCAATCCAGGATTGCAGAATTTTCCAGCTCTGTAAAGACCTAGCCTCAATGCTTAAGGGCTGATGAATGGCTTGTAAAATGGAGTACAGCCCCACAATCACTTTGGAGGCTGCTGGGACAGCTGAGGACAGAGTTTTCTTCTGGCTTTTACCTGTACCTGTGCTGAAAGTAGACCTTGTGTGGGAAGAAATAAAAATGTGAGCATGCATTCAGTCAGTCAATTTAACTCAAGCCCAAGTCACCTGCTATTGGCTCATTTATCTTGGGGATCCAAATGATACTTCTGCACAATGTGAGGGTGAAATAGCTGAGGTCAGCATTGTAACAAGTCACACAGCATTGCACTCAGTTACCTAA
>NW_024514242.1:0-397 GCF_017590135.1 Pyrgilauda ruficollis
TATTAATAGCAGGGGATTGTTATTAATGATGATCTCCCCCAGACATTTCCCTTCAGAGGGGTTTTCAGTGCACTTGGTCCCTTCTTCTCCCAACATTCCACTGTTTCCCTGCATCATCTGCAATAAACACACTCTGCACTTTGGATGCCTTGCCCTGCCCAGGCTGGGTTTTCTTTTTAACTGGGGAAACTCTTTGGAATTGCTGCTTTCTTATGGAACAGTTCTTGCATCTTTTGGTGTCTCTGACTGCTGAGTGGGCCAGCCTTGGGGTATTTTGGTTTCCTGAGAGATCCTGAGGCTTTGTTTAGTGTTGGATCAGCTGTTGTGACCCTTTGGGTTTGTTGGAGCCCATCTTTTCCCCCAGGATCACAGGAACAGCTGATCTGCTGCAGTGAGG
>NW_024514243.1:0-397 GCF_017590135.1 Pyrgilauda ruficollis
GGGCAGGCGTACATTGGATGGACATGGGTGACACCAGCTCCTCGTCCAGGTCATCCACGTCGTCGGTGATGATGAAGTGGGAGGGGTTGGGCCGGGGCGTGCCCACCCAGCCCGGGTCGATGTTGAGGGCCGAGGCCAGCGAGTGGATGCCGGGGTTGCTGACGATCTGGAAGCCGCAGAGCAGCTCGATCTGCTGCCAGCGGTGCAGCCGCTCCCGCAGCGCCGCCGTCACCTCGCTCAGCGCCTGCCTGGGGACACACGGGGACCATGCGGGGGCGGCGGGCACAGCCCGGCCGCCGGGCCGCCTACAGAACGGGCCACGAGCGCTTCTGGGGCACTGCCACGCACACGGCAGGGTGGGACGCTTTTTAAATTATACATTAAAATATACATATAT
>NW_024514244.1:0-1355 GCF_017590135.1 Pyrgilauda ruficollis
AAAATAGGGGAAAATGTGGGAAAATGGGAGGGAAAATATGGGGAAAATTGGGGGGAAAATAGGGAATAAATGGGGGGAAAATTGGGGGAAAAATGGGGGGAAAATGTGGAAGAAATGGGGGGAAAATGGGGAGAAAATATGGGAAAATGTGAGGAAAACATGGAAAAAACGTGGAAAAACAGAAAAAAAGATGGAAAAACGTGGGGAAAATAGGAGGGGAAATGGAAAAAATATGGGAAAAATATGGGAAAGCATGGAAAAAACATGGGAAAAATATGGAAAAAATGTGAAAAACCATGGAAAACCTGAATTTCAGACTGATGGAATTCCAGGATCACAGAATTCCTGGAATTCCACGATAACTAAATTAGGAAATCCTGGATTTAAGAGCTCACGGAATTGTGGAATTCCAAAATTAGGGAATGAAGGATGGAATTTTGGGGTGCTGGAATTCCAAAATCAGGGAATTCCCATTAAAATCATGGAAATCCTGTAGAAATTCCAAGGAATGGATGGAAAATTCCCCAAAAAATTCCCAAAAAATTCCCCATCCGAGGTCGCTGCCGTCCCTCCCTTTCCCGTTTTTCCCATTTTTCCCATTTTTTCCCCAAAATTCCCACCTTGAAGATGCTGAACAAGCCCTGGGATTTCCTGAAGGCGTCGGATTTCTCAAATTCCTCCAATTTTTCCAAAGTTTCTTCCAGGTGGTTCCGGGCGCAGATCCCGAAGCAGCACGAGAGACCCTGAGGGAATTTTGGGAATAAAAACCCCGGGAAAGAATTCCTGGAGTTTTTTTCCAGGTTCTTGGGGTGTGCCAAGGGAATTCCCAGCTGGAATTTTGGGAGGGAATTCCCGGCTGGGATGGAATTTTGGGGGTTTTGGGTTTGGAATTTTGGGAAAGTGGGGAGTGGGAATGGTGGAAAAGGTGGGGAAAAAGTGGGGGAAAAGTGGGGGAAAAGTGGAGAAAAGGTGGAAAAAACTGGAAAAAAATTGGAAAACAGATGGGAAAAAAAGCTGGAAAAACTAAAAAAAAAGATGGAAAAAAGATGGGAAAAAACCTGGAAAAAACTGGGAAAAAAATGGGGGAAAAGTGGAGAAAAGATGGGAAAAACTGGAAAAAAATTGGAAAACAGATGGAAAAAAAGCTGGAAAAAGCTAAAAAAAACATGGAAAAAAAGGATGGAAAAAACTGGGAAAAAAATGGGGAAAAAATGGGGGAAAAGTGGAGAAAAGGTGGGAAAAAAGGTGGGAAAAAATGGAAAAAAACTGGAAAACAGATGGGAGAAAAAGCTGGAAAAAGCTAAGAAAAAGATGGAAAAAAGATGGAAAAAAAGATGGAAAAAAGATGGAAAAAA
>NW_024514244.1:1514-5076 GCF_017590135.1 Pyrgilauda ruficollis
AAAAACTGGAAAAAAATTGGAAAAAAATTGGAAAACAGATGGGAAAAAAGCTGGAAAAAGCTAAAAAAAAAGATGGAAAAAAAGATGGAAAAAACTGGAAAAAATTGGAAAAACAGATGGGAAAAAAGCTGGAAAAAGCTAAAAAAAAGATGGAAAAAGTATGGAAAAAAACTGGAAAAAAATTGGAAAACAGATGGGAAAAAAGCTGGAAAAAGCTAAAAAAAAAGATGGAAAAAAAGATGGGAAAAAGATGGAAAAAACTGGAAAAAATTGGAAAAAAGTGGGGAAAAAATGGGGGAAAAGTGGAGAAAATATGGGAAAAAAGCTGGAAAAAAATTGGAAAAAAATTGGAAAACAGATGGAAAAAAAAGATGGAAAAAGCTAAAAAAAAGATGGAAAAAAGATGAAAAAAAATGGAAAAAAAAATTGGAAAACAGATGGAAAAAAAGCTGGAAAAAGCAAAAAAAAAAGATGGAAAAAAATGGAAAAAAAGATGGAAAAAACTGGAAAAAGATTGGAAAACAGATGGAAAAAAAAGATGGAAAAAGCTAAAAAAAAGATGGAAAAAAGATGAAAAAAAACTGGAAAAAAAATTGGAAAACAGATGGAAAAAAAAGCTGGAAAAAGTTAAAAAAAAAGATGGAAAAAAAGATGGAAAAAGATGGAAAAAACTGGAAAAAAATGGAAAACAGTGGGGAAAAAAATGGGGGAAAAGTGGAGAAAAGGTGGGAAAAAAGCTGGAAAAAATTGGAAAAAAATTGGAAAACAGATGGGAAAAAAGCTGGAAAAAGTTAAAAAAAATGGAAAAAAAATGGAAAAAAGGATGGAAAAAAAGATGGAAAAAACTGGAAAAAATTGGAAAAACAGATGGGAAAAAAGCTGGAAAAAGCTAAAAAAAAGATGGAAAAAGTATGGAAAAAAACTGGAAAAAAATTGGAAAACAGATGGGAAAAAAGCTGGAAAAAGCTAAAAAAAAAGATGGAAAAAAAGATGGAAAAAACTGGAAAAAAAGATGGAAAAAACTGGAAAAAAATTGGAAAACAGATGGAAAAAAAGATGGAAAAAGTTAAAAAAAAATGGAAAAAATATGGAAAAAAGCTGGAAAAAACTGGAAAAAAAAAATGGAAAACAGATGGGAAAAAAAGCTGGAAAAAGTTAAAAGAAAAGATGGAAAAAAAGATGGGAAAACTTGGAAAAAAATGGGAAAAAATTGGAAAACAGATGGAAAAAAAGCTGGAAAAAGCTAAAAAAAAGATGGAAAAAGTATGGAAAAAAGCTGGAAAAAAAGATGGAAAAAGCTGGAAAAATCTCTGGAAAAAAGCTGGAAAAACTTGGGAGAAAAACTGAAACAGGATGGAAAAAAAAGCTGGAAAAAAGTTGGGAAAAAGCTGGAAAAAAGCTGGAAAAATCTCAGCTCCAGGAAGGAATTGATCCAAAAATTCTGGGATTTTTAGTTGGGATTTCCAGGGAATTCCAGGATTTTAGTTGGGATTCCCAAAAAATTCCAGGATTTTATCCATAATTCCCTTGGAATTCCTGGGTTTTATTCACCATTTCCCCAGAATTCCAGGATTTTATCCACGATTTCCCCAGAATTCCAGGATTTCACGCACAATTCCCTTGGAATTCCAGGATTTTATCCACTATTCCCTCGGAATTCCAAGACTTTATCCATGATTCCCCCAGAATTCCAGGATTTCATCCACGACCCCCCCCAGAATTCCAGGATTTTATCCATGATTCCCCCAGAATTTCATCCTCTATTTCCCCAGAACTCCAGGATTTTCCCCAGAATTCCAGGCTTTTATCCATGATTTCCCCGCAATTCCAGGATTTCATCCAAAATGTCCCCAGAATTCCAGGATTTTATCCAGAATTCCAGGATTTCAGCCACCATTTTCCTCAGAATTCCAGGATTTCATCCACAACCCCCCCAGAATTCCAGGATTTTATCCAGAATTCCAGGATTTTATCCAGAATTCCAGGATTTTATCCACTATTCCCTCAGAATTCCAAGACTTTATCCATGATTCCTTTGGAATTCCAGGATTTTCTCCACGATTCCCCCAGAATTCCACGATTTTATCCAGAATTCCAGGATTTTAGCCACCATTTTCCTCAGAATTCCAGGATTTTATCCACGACACCCCCAGAATTCCAGGATTTTCTCCAGAATTCCAGGATTTCACCCACAATTCCCCCAGAATTCCAGGATTTCACCCACAATTCCCCCAGAATTCCAGGATTTCACCCACAATTTCCCCAGAATTCCAGGATTTCACCCACAATTTCCCCAGAATTCCAGGATTTCATCCAGAATTCCCTGATTTCACCCATGACCCCCCCAGAATTCCAGGATTTCACCCACAATTCCCCCAGAATTCCAGGATTTTCTCCAGAATTCCAGGATTTCACCCACGACCCCCCCAGAATTCCAGGATTTTCTCTGGAATTCCCTTATTTCACCCACGACCCCCCCAGAACTCCAGGATTTTCTCCAGAATTCCCTGATTTCACCCACGACCCCCCGGCATTCCCTGACTTCACCCACGACCTCCCCAGAATTCCATGATTTCACCCACAATTCCCCCAGAATTCCAGGATTTTCTCCAGAATTCCAGGATTTCACCCACGACCCCCCCGGCATTCCCTGACTTCACCCACGACCCCCCGGCATTCCCGGGATCTCCCTGACCTCGCGCTCGGCCTCCTCCTGGCCCCGGGCGCTCTCCAGGAGCTCCTGGAGCTGTTTCCTCACCAGCTCCTTGCTGGGACACAGCCCCAGCGCCGTCCCCATGCACCGGTACAGGAAATCCTGGGAAAAACAGCAAAAAAAAACCGGGAATTCCGGTGGGAAGAGCCTCGGGGGAATTCCCGGACTTCCCGCCGTCCGCACCTTCTCCGCCTGGGAGCCGTCGCAGGCGCGGAGCTGCCGGAAGGTCTCGGACACCAAGGGGCAAATCCAGGATTTGTCCGCGATGGATTCCAGGGATTCCTGGAGAAACTGGGATGGGGAATGGGGGGTGGGAATCCTGGGAATTCCAGCTGGGAATGCCGAGAGCATGGATCATCACGGCAAAGAGGCAGGACTTGGAATTCTGGGTTCCCATCACAAATTTCCGTGGAAAATTCCTTTGGAATGTTGGGTTCCCACCCCAAAAATTCCTTTGGAAAAACTCTTTGGAATGCTGAGTGCCCATCCCAAAAATCCCTTTGGAATTCTGGGTTCCCATCCCAAATTCCCATGGAAAAACCTTTTGGAATTCTGGGTTCCCATCCCAAATTCCCATGGAAAAACCTTTTGGAATTCTGGGTTCCCATCCCAAAAATCCCTTTGGAATTCTCATTTCCCACCCCAAATCCCTTTGGAATTCTGGTTTTCCACCACAAAATCCCTTTGGAATTCCCATTTTCCACCCCAAATTCCCCTGGAATTCCATGGACCCTTTGGAATCCTGGTTTGCCATCCCAAATTCCCATCCCAAATCCCTTTGGAATTCTGGTTTCCCATCCCAAAAACCCTTTGGAATTCTCAGTTCCCATCCCAAATTTCCGTGGAAAA
>NW_024514245.1:0-397 GCF_017590135.1 Pyrgilauda ruficollis
GCAATTAAGCATTTAAATGAAATTTGTGTTTTTCCTGTTGATCATCTGTTGTGTATCTTCTCTCAGTTATGACTCCAGAGAGTTGAAAATAAGGCTTTGTCCAGTATTGTAATTATGGTTTTTCACAGTACAAAAGTGTATAAGATTTTGAAGGCAGAAACAGCTGTATGGCATGCTAAATCAAATAAAAATTCATTACAATTAATTTTTGTAGCCTTATGTAAAAATAAAATTGTTGCCAGAAGGAAGAATTTTAAACCACATAGAGAAAGAATTTTTGTCTTTTGATTCCCTCTATTAGGTTGCAATGCCATAAAAAATCTGGGGATGAAGAATGGGACCAGAAGTATTCACTTGATGAAAATAATAAGAAAATTAAACAAAATACAAGCAAAAT
>NW_024514246.1:0-397 GCF_017590135.1 Pyrgilauda ruficollis
GGCGGGGCCGAGCCCCGCTGCGGGCGGGGGCGGCTGCGGCCGGGACTAGGGCGGCCGCAAGCGGCGGGGAAGGGGAGGTTTCGCGGGAACGGGAGAGCGGGGGGCGGTGCCGGGGGGCGCGGAGGCCGGGGGGCGTTACCGGGCTGCGGGCGGCGCTGCCCGGTGCAGCGGGCCCGGCGGAGCGAGAGCCGATGGAGCCGGTTCTTGTTCCCCGCAGCCGCCTTCCTTCCCCGCCGCCGCGGGCTCCGGTGTGGCGTTTCTTTGTTCGCCGCGGTTGTACCGGGCCGGTGCAGCGCGGGAGCCACCGAGCCCGGCCCCTGCACCCGAACGGTGCCGGGTTCCGGACAGTGGCCGTACCCGGTCGGTGTCGGTTCCCCGGACGGTGCCGGTTCCCCGG
>NW_024514247.1:0-397 GCF_017590135.1 Pyrgilauda ruficollis
GTGTGTGTGCGTGTGTACGTGGGAGCGCTCGCGTGTGCACCTGCGGCCGCGCGTGTCCGTGTGTCCGCGCGCGTGTCCGAGCGTCCGCGCGCGCGTCCGAGCGTCCGTGTGTCCCCGCGCGTGCCCGCGGCGGGGGTGGGGGTCAGCGCCGCGGGCGCTTTCACACGCGTGTGCGCGCACACCTGCGCGCGTGCCCGCGGGTGCGCACCTGCGCCTCTGCGTGGGCTCCGCTCCCCCCCACCCTGGGCACGCGGGGGGCGCGGACCCGTTTGGGGACACCCTGGGACGCGGGGCGGGGGGGGACAAACCGTGGGAACGGCGACAGCGGGATGCCCCGGGGGGGGTCCCGTGCTCTGCCCCGCCCCCCCCTCCCCCGCCGTGCCTCAGTTTCCCCTCG
>NW_024514248.1:0-397 GCF_017590135.1 Pyrgilauda ruficollis
CCATTTTTTCCCCATTTTTTGCCCATTATTCCCCCATTTTTTCCAAATTTTTCCCCATTCTTTCCCCATATGTTTCCCCATTTTTCCACTTTTTTCCCTTTTTTCCCCATATTTCCCCCATTTTCCCCCATTTTTTCCAAATTTTCCCTATTTTCCCCCATATTTTTCCCCATATTTCCCCTTTTTTTTTTTCAAAAATTTTCCCCATTTTTTCCCCATATTATCCCCACATTTTCCCCATTTCTTCAAAATTTTCCCCATTTTTTTCCCATTTATTTCCCCAATTTCCCCCCACTTTTCACCATATTTTCCTCCTTTTTTTCCCGATTTTTTCCCCATTTTCCCCCAATTTTTTCCTTCTTTTTTTCCAAATTTTCCCCCATTTTCCCCCCTTTTT
>NW_024514249.1:0-396 GCF_017590135.1 Pyrgilauda ruficollis
TGTAAAATATATTGTATCCCTGCATATTACGCCTGGAAAAGCCTTCTGTACCATCATCATTTGTTTTCTGCAGTTCACAGAACTGTTTGCCTAGCTGGGCATCTGGAAATTTTGTATGCTTACAGCTCTGTAGATAAAATCATTCCTTAGCCTTGTACTGAGTCCTCTGAAATATGGATTCTTAATGTGACTTTTAACCTAATCTCTTATGCCTATGTCCTTAAAGATATTTTGGCAGTAAATGCTGAAATAAAATAATACTTAAATTCCTTTATTTTAGAAGATTGTAAAAGACCTGTGCCTCCTCTACCTTTGGACCCATCTAGAAAATGACATCATTGTGTCACTTCATCTGAGAAAAGCAGTCAGGTGGGAGTGAAGTTTGGGTTGTTTTTT
>NW_024514250.1:0-396 GCF_017590135.1 Pyrgilauda ruficollis
TTTTTGGGTATGTTTTGGAAATTTTTTAGGTTTTTTTGACGAAATTTTTGGGATTTAAAAAAATTTTTTTTAGATTTTTGGGAGAATTTTTTTGGGATTTCTTGGTATTTTTTGTGAATTTTTTGTGAATTAATTGAGATTTTTTTATTTTTGGGAATTTTTAGGGAATTTTTTTGATTTTTTTGAGAATTTTTTGGGCGTTTTTTTGCGATTTTTTTGAAATTTTTTTGGGATTTTTTGGGGAATTTCTAGGGATTTTTTGGGGAACTTTTTTGGAATTTACTGAGATTTTTTTATTTTTGGGATTTTTTTTTGTGAATTTTTTTGGAATTCGTTGAGAATTTTTAAAAATTTTTTTGGGATTTTTACGGTTTTTTTGGAATTTTTGGGGGAATT
>NW_024514251.1:0-396 GCF_017590135.1 Pyrgilauda ruficollis
TGCAAATCCCACAACAATCTGCTCAACGACCTGATTGGGTCCCTCCCACTTGAACAAAAACTGCAGCCTTCAGGAACATCATGGAAATAATGCTTGGCTTCTGGCTGTGGCTGCCAGATATGAAGGAAAAGGCTGGCCAATGGCCATCCCTGTGCAGTGAGGCTGGGCCGTGGCTGGGCCCACCCTTGGATGGCCACTGGCTTCAAGGATCAGGAGTTTGGGAGCTCCTTCCTGCCTGGGGCTCCATTCTCAAGCTGCTCTTGCCGGCTCAGATCCAGCAGGGAACGAGCCAGAATGGAGAAATCTGGACACTCCCAAAGCTGCCATCCCCCCAGGACAGGACCCCCTTGGCCAGCATGTATTCCCCCTTGGGACAGGATCCCCCCAGTACAGGAC
>NW_024514252.1:0-396 GCF_017590135.1 Pyrgilauda ruficollis
ACCCAAAAAAACACCCCAGAACCCAACCGCATCTCCCACGGGGAAGGTGAGCCAAAAAAACCCAAAAAATCCTAAATTTACCCCAAAAAATCACCCTCAGAAATGAACAGCGTCCCCCACGGCGAGGGTGACCCCAAAAAAACCCCAAAAATCCCAAATTTACCCCAAACAAAACACCCCACAATCCTCCAAACCCAACCGCGTGTCCCACGGCGAGGGTGAGCCAAAAATCCCCAAATTTACCCGAAAAAAAAAACCCAAAAATCCCCACATTTACCCCAAAACCTGTCCCAGTGCTGGAGTGGCAGCGCGGCTTCGAGGCGCCGATCCCGGTGACCCCAGACCCCGTTATTACCCCATTTTTACCCTATTTTTACCCCATTTCTCTCAGTTTTA
>NW_024514253.1:0-396 GCF_017590135.1 Pyrgilauda ruficollis
TATTTATTTTCCCTTTGGAGCATTAAAAATTCCTCTTTGCCCTGATTCCTATGGAAATTTTGGCATGGCTTGGAGCAATCCTGTGCTTGATCACCTCTGCTGATGTTTTACCCATCTCTTGTGTGGCACTGAACCACCTCAGCTCAGCTTCTTTCTTTCTTGCTGCAGCTTCAGGAGACCAAATCCACATGGAGGTGAAATCTGAAGAATCTTCAAAATTCCTTCAAAATTTCAAGTTCTCACAAGGTCATCCCTCAGCCATGAAGTTTTGGGAATCCCCCCAAATTAATTTGATACTCTTATGTCTGAAAAAAGAGGAAGGTGGTGCTGGGTTCTATATGTTGGAACAAGATGAGATTAGAGCAGGAATGAGGAGCAAAGGTTTATCACAAGGCA
>NW_024514254.1:0-396 GCF_017590135.1 Pyrgilauda ruficollis
CCCATTCCTGGAAGTGTTCAAAGTAAGGTTGGACAAGATCTTTGAAAAACTTGCTCAAGTAAAAGATGTCCCTGCCAATTACAGGAGGATTGGGACTAAATGATCTTTGAAGGTCCATTCTAACTCAAACCATTCTATGATGCAATGATTTTGTTCCCATTGTGTCTAGAGAGTGAGGCAGAGGTAATGGAAAATTTGCTTCAGAGAGAATTAGAGATACAATGTTGAAAGACTGAAAGATTATCCTTCCTGTATAGTCCTTTCTGTGAGCTTCCATCACAAGCAGTAAGACATTAGAGCCACCCCTTCAGAGCCTCCTATTCAGAGGAATAGGAGCATAGTCTCCCTCTCTGAATGGGAAAAAGAAGAAAGCAAGGTACACTACATGAAAGTACA
>NW_024514255.1:0-4797 GCF_017590135.1 Pyrgilauda ruficollis
ACCTGGGGACACTGGGGACACCTGGGAGGGCTGGGGACACCTGGGGACAGCTGGGAGAGCACCTAGGGACACCTGGGATACACCTGGGGACACTGGGGACACCTGTGAGGGCTGGGACACACCTGGGGACAGCTGGGACAGCTGGGGACAGCTGGGGACACACCTGGGATACACCTGGGGACACTGGGGACACCTGGGGACACTGGGAGAGCACCTGGGGTACCCCTAAAGGTTCCTCCACATCTGGAACCCCCCAACCTCACCTGGGACCCCAAACCTCACCTGGTGAGCCCCAAGGTGTTCTCCTCCACCGTGCGCTCGCTGATCAGCCTGCAGGTACTGACAGGTGAGATACAGGTGAGACAGAGACAGGTGAGACAGGTGAGAGACAGGAACAGCCCCAGGTGAGCCACAGGATGTTCTCCTCCATCGTGCGCTCGCTGATCAGCCTGGGGGGACAGGTACGGACAGGTGAGATACAGGTGAGAGACAGGTGAGAGACAGGTGAGAGACAGGTCAGAGAGGTGAGGAACAGGTGAGACAGGTACAGGCAAGTGAGACACAGACAGGTGAAACAGGTGAGACAAATAACAGCTGAGATACAGACAGGTGAGAGACAGGTGAGACACAGACAGGTGAGACAGGTGAGATATGGAAAGGTGAGACAGGTGAAACACAGGTGAGACAGGTGAGATACAGGAACAGGTACAGGTGAGACAGGGGAACAGCCCCAGGTGATCCCCAGGGTGCTCTCAACAGCGCTCACTGATCAGCCTGCAGGTGAGACAGGTATGGACAGGTGAGACAGGTGAGACACAGACAGGTCAGACACGGACAGGTGGGACTCAGACAGGTGAGAGACAGGAACAGGTACAGGTGAGCCCCAGGATGTTCTCCTCCACCGTGCGCTCGCTGATCAGCCTGGGGGGACAGGTGAGACACACACACAGGTGAGACACAGGTGAGACAGGTGAGACACAGACAAGTGAGACACATGAGAGACAGGATAGACACAGATGAGACAGGTGAGACAGGTGAGATACACACACATGAGACAGGTGAGAGACAGGTGAGACCGCTGAGACTGCTGAGACAGGTGAGACAAGCGGGACAGGTAGCGCAGGTGAGACAGGTAACGCAACCCAGAAAGGTGACACAGGTGACACAGGTGAGCTCTCGGCTGCACAGGTGAGCTCCAGGCGCTGCAGCTGGGGCTGTAACCCGCTAACAACCACACAGGTGAGCTCCAGGTGAGCTCCAGGCACTCACCTGAGCCCCCAGGTGAACCCTCACCTGCACAGGTGCTACAGGTGAGCTCCTGACCCCCAAACACCTGCACAGGTGAGGCTGTAACTCCCAAACACCTGCACAGGTGAGCTCCAGGTGCTACAGGTGAGCGCCTGACCCCCAAACACCTGCACAGGTGAGCTCCAGGTGCTACAGGTGAGCCCATAACTCCTCAATAACTGCACAGGTGACCTTCTAACCCCCAAACACCTGCCCAGGTGAGGCTGTAACCCCCAAACACCTGCCCAGGTGGGTTCCAGGTGCCACAGGTGAGCTCCTGACTCCCTAATACCTGCCCAGGTGAGCTCCACGTGCTACAGGTGAGCTCCTAAATCCCAAACACCTGCCCAGGTGAGGCTGAAACCCCCAAACACCGGACAGGTGAGACAGGTGAGACACGGACAGGTGAGAGACAGGAACAGGTACAGGTGAGCCCCAGGATGTTCTCCTCCACCGTGCGCTCGCTGATCAGCCTGCAGGGACAGGTGAGACAGGTGAGACAGGTGAGACACGGACAGGTCAGACACGGACAGGTGAGACAGGTGAGACACAGACAGGTCAGACACGGACAGGTGGGACTCAGACAGGTGAGAGACAGGAACAGGTACAGGTGAGCCCCAGGATGTTCTCCTCCACCGTGCGCTCGCTGATCAGCCTGGGGGGGACAGGTGAGACAGGTGAGACAGGTAAGACACGGACAGGTGGGACTCAGACAGGTGATAGACAGGATAGGGTACAGGTGAGCCCCAAGGTGTTCTCCTCCACCGTGCGCTCGCTGATCAGCCTGCAGGTACTGACAGGTGAGATACAGGTGAGACAGAGACAGGTGAGACAGGTGAGAGACAGGAACAGCCCCAGGTGAGCCACAGGATGTTCTCCTCCATCGTGCGCTCGCTGATCAGCCTGGGGGGACAGGTACGGACAGGTGAGATACAGGTGAGAGACAGGTGAGAGACAGGTGAGAGACAGGTCAGAGAGGTGAGGAACAGGTGAGACAGGTACAGGCAAGTGAGACACAGACAGGTGAAACAGGTGAGACAAATAACAGCTGAGATACAGACAGGTGAGAGACAGGTGAGACACAGACAGGTGAGACAGGTGAGATATGGAAAGGTGAGACAGGTGAAACACAGGTGAGACAGGTGAGATACAGGAACAGGTACAGGTGAGACAGGGGAACAGCCCCAGGTGATCCCCAGGGTGCTCTCAACAGCGCTCACTGATCAGCCTGCAGGTGAGACAGGTATGGACAGGTGAGACAGGTGAGACACAGACAGGTGAGACAGGTGAGACACAGGTGAGACAGGTGAGACACAGGTGAGACAGGTGAGCACACAGGTGAGACACAGACAGGTGAGACACAGGCAGGTGACAGACAGGATAGGGTACAGGTGAGCCCCAGGGTGTTCTCCTCAACGGTGCGCTCGCTGATCAGCCTGGGGGGACAGGTGAGACACACACACAGGTGAGACACAGGTGAGACAGGTGAGACACAGACAAGTGAGACACATGAGAGACAGGATAGACACAGATGAGACAGGTGAGACAGGTGAGATACACACACATGAGACAGGTGAGAGACAGGTGAGACCGCTGAGACTGCTGAGACAGGTGAGACAAGCGGGACAGGTAGCGCAGGTGAGACAGGTAACGCAACCCAGAAAGGTGACACAGGTGACACAGGTGAGCTCTCGGCTGCACAGGTGAGCTCCAGGCGCTGCAGCTGGGGCTGTAACCCGCTAACAACCACACAGGTGAGCTCCAGGTGAGCTCCAGGCACTCACCTGAGCCCCCAGGTGAACCCTCACCTGCACAGGTGCTACAGGTGAGCTCCTGACCCCCAAACACCTGCACAGGTGAGCAGAAACCCCCAAACACCTGCACAGGTGAGCTCCTGACTCCCAAACACCTGCACAGGTGAGCTCCTCACCCCAAACACCTGCCCAGGTGAGACTGTAACCCCCAAACACCTGCACAGGTGAGCTCCTGACTCCCAAACACCTGCCCAGGTGAGGCTGTAACCCCCAAACACCTGCCCAGGTGAGCTCCACGTGCTACAGGTGAGCTCCTAAATCCCAAACACCTGCCCAGGTGAGGCTGAAACCCCCAAACACCTGCCCAGGTGAGGCTGTAACCCCCATATAACCACACAGGTGAGGCTGTAACCCCCAAACACCTGCCCAGGAACCCCCCCAGGTGAGTCCCAGGCGCGCTCACCTGTAGATGTGGACGTCGCGGGTCTGGCCGATGCGGTGACACCTGTCCTGGGCCTGCGCGTCCATGGTGGGGTTCCAGTCCGAGTCGTAGAACACCACGGTGTCGGCCCCGGCCAGGTTGACGCCGACGCCGCCCGAGCGCGTCGACAGGATGAAGCAGAAGATTCGCTTGTCGGCGTTGAAGCGCTCCATCAGCGCCTGCGGGACGCACAGGTGAGGGCGGGGCGCACCTGGCCGGCCAGGGGAGGGGACGGGGAGAGGCCTCAGGGCGAGAAAATGGGGAGGGAAGGAGGGATTGGCACACCTGAGATACCTGGGGAACACCTGGGGCACTCAGCACTCAGGAGCTCACCTGAGACACCTGGGGCACACCTGGGGCTGACCTGGGCACACCTGGGAGGGACCTCAAGGCACTCAGGAGCTCACCTGGGATACCTGCGGCACACCTGAGATACCTGGGAGGGAGCTCAGGGCACTGAGGGGCTCACCTGAGACACCTGGGGCACACCTGGGGCTGACCTGGGCACACCTGGGAGGGACCTCAAGGCACTCAGGAGCTCACCTGAGACACCTGGACACACCTGAGAAACCTGGGCACACCTGGGCATACCTGAGATACCTGGGAGGCAGCTTGGGGCACTCAGGAGCTCACCTGAGATACCTGGGGCACACCTGAGACACCTGGCAGGAGAATGCAGGGAAAGGGGGGGGATGGGCACACCTGGACACACCTGGGAGCACCAAACTGGGGCTCATTAAGGACACCTGAGGACACCTGGGGACACCTGGGGGACACCTGAGGGACACCTGGGGACAGGATGAAGCAGAAGATTCGCTTGTCGGCGTTGAAGCGCTCCATCAGCGCCTGCGGGACGCACAGGTGAGGGCGGGGCGCACCTGGCCGGCCAGGGGAGGGGACGGGGAGAGGCCTCAGGGCGAGAAAATGGGGAGGGAAGGAGGGATTGGCACACCTGGGCACACCTGGGATACCTGGGGAACACCTGGGGCACTCAGGAGCTCACCTGAGACACCTGGGGCACACCTGGGGCTGACCTGGGCACACCTGGGAGGGACCTCAAGGCACTCAGGAGCTCACCTGGGATACCTGCGGCACACCTGAGATACCTGGGAGGGAGCTCAGGGCACTGAGGGGCTCACCTGAGACACCTGGGGCTCACCTGGGCACACCTGAGGTACCTGGGGCACACCTGAGATACCTGGGACACACCTGGGCACACCTGGGCGGGACCTCAGGGCACTCAGGAGCTCACCTGAGACACCTGGGGCACACCTG
>NW_024514255.1:5455-6434 GCF_017590135.1 Pyrgilauda ruficollis
CAGGTGTGTCCCAGGTGTCTCTAACCCCACCCAGGTGTGCCCAGGTGTGTCCTAGGTGTCTCTAACTGCCTCCAGGTGTGTCTCAGCCACACCTAACCCATCTCCAGGTGTCTCTAACCCCACCCAGGTGTGTCCCAGGTGTGTCCCAGGTGTCTCTAACCCCACCCAGGTGTGTCCCAGGTGTGTCCCAGGTGTCTCTAACCCTATCCAGGTGTGCCCAGGTGTGCCCAGGTGTGTCTGACCCTGCTCAGGTGTGTCCCAGGTGTCTCTAACCCCATCCAGGTGTGCCCAGGTGTCTCTAACCCCACCCAGGTGTGTCCCAGGTGTCTCTAACCCATCCCCAGGTGTGCCCAGGTGTGCCCAGGTGCGCGCGTGTCTCACCTGTCTCTGCTCGACGCGGGTGGAGCCGTCCAGGCGCAGGTAGATGTGCCCGTGGAAGGTGAGGAAGCGCTCCAGCACGTCGAGCATGCGTGTCATCTGCGTGAAGATCAGCACGCGGTGCCCGCCCGCCCGCAGCCGCCGCAGCAGCACGTCCAGCGCCTGCAGCTTACCTGCGCACAGGTGGGACAGGTGAGACGGGTGAGGGACACCTGGGACGGGTGAGGGACAGGTGAGACGGGTGAGGGACACCTGGGACGGGTGAGGGACAGGTAAGGGACACCCGGGACAGGTGAGATGGGTGAGGGACACCTGGGACAGGTGAGGGACAGGTGAGGTACAGCTGGGACAGGTGAGGGACACCTGGGACAGGTGGGGAACAAATGGGATGGGAAAGAAAGGAGGAACAGGTGAGGGACAGGTGAGAGGTGAGACAGGTAAGGGACAGGTGAGAGACAGGTGAGACACTGGAATGGCAGCAGGAGACACAGAGATGGCAGCAGGGACAGGTGAGACACACCTGGGACAGGTCAGGGACAGGTGAGGGACAGGTGAGACACTGGGATGGCAGCAGGGACAGGTGAGACAGGTGAGGGACAGG
>NW_024514255.1:7712-8392 GCF_017590135.1 Pyrgilauda ruficollis
GTCTGACTCTGCCCAGGTGTGTCCCAGGTGTCTCTAACCCCACCCAGGTGTGCCCAGGTGTGTCCTAGGTGTCTCTAACTGCCTCCAGGTGTGTCTCAGCCACACCTAACCCATCTCCAGGTGTCTCTAACCCCACCCAGGTGTGTCCCAGGTGTGTCCCAGGTGTCTCTAACCCCACCCAGGTGTGCCCAGGTGTCTCTAACCCCATCCAGGTGTGCCCAGGTGTCTCTAACCCCACCCAGGTGTGTCCCAGGTGTGTCCCAGGTGTGTCTGACCCATCCCCAGGTGTGCCCAGGTGCATACGTGTCTCACCTGTCTCTGCTCGACGCGGGTGGAGCCGTCCAGGCGCAGGTAGATGTGCCCGTGGAAGGTGAGGAAGCGCTCCAGCACGTCGAGCATGCGTGTCATCTGCGTGAAGATCAGCACGCGGTGCCCGCCCGCCCGCAGCCGCCGCAGCAGCACGTCCAGCGCCTGCAGCTTACCTGCGCACAGGTGGGACAGGTGAGACGGGTGGGGGACACCTGGGACGGGTGAGGGACAAATGGGACAGGTGAGGGACAGGTGAGACGGGTGAGGGACACCTGGGACGGGTGAGGGACAGGTGAGGGACACCTGGGACAGGTGAGGAACAGGTGAGACAGGTGAGGGACACCTGGGACAGGTGAGGGACACCTGAGACG
>NW_024514255.1:8480-11151 GCF_017590135.1 Pyrgilauda ruficollis
GGGACAGGTGAGGGACAGGGAGGGCAGCAGGTGACACTGAGATGGCAGCAGGGACAGGTGAGACAGGTGAGATAAAACTGAGATACAGACAGGTGGGGACAGGAGGGGACAGGTGAGACACAGGTGAGACAGGTGTGACAGGCGAGGGACAGGCGAGGGACAGGTGAGGGACAGGTGTGAGACAGGTGAGGGACAGGTGTGAGACAGGTGAGGGACAGGTGAGGGTTGCAGAATTGGGTGTGGGGTCCCTTCAGCACCCCCTGTCCCCAATGTCCCCAAATGTGCCCCTGACCCCTCCTGTGACCCCCAGACCCAAAATGTCCCCAGTGTCCCTGATCCCCCCAATGTCCCCGGTGTCCCCAAGACCCCCAAAGCCTCCAATGTCCCCCTGACTCCTCCTGTGACCCCCAGACCCAAAACAACCCCAGTGTCCCCAACATCCCCAATCCCCGATGATGTCCCCAGTGTCCCCAGTGTCAACAACCCCCCAATGTCCCCGATGTCCCTGATGATGTCCCCGATGTCCCTGATCCCCTCAATGTCCCCAGAGTCTCCAATGTCCCCCTGACTTCCCCGATGTCCCCAATCCCTGATGATGTCCCCAATGTCCCTAATCCCCTCAATGCCCCCAATGTCCCCAAAGTCTCCAATGTCCCCCTGACTCCTCCTGCGCTCCTGTGACCCCCAGACCCAAAACAACCCCAGTGTCCCTGATGTCCCCGATCCCTGATGATGTCCCCAATGTCCTTGATATCCCCAGTGTCCCCAATCCCCCCCAGTGTCCCCAATGTCTCCAACCCCCCCCAGTGTCCCCCACGTCCCCAATCCCTCATGATGTCCCAAATGTCCCCGATGTCCCTGATCCCCTCAATGTCCCCAGTCCCTGATGATGTCCCCAGTCCCCCCGGTGTCCCCGGTGTCCCCAGTCCCCCCGGTGTCCCCGGTGTCCCCAGTCCCCCCGGTGTCCCCGGTGTCCCCAGTCCCCCCGGTGTCCCCGGTGTCCCCAGTCCCCCCGGTGTCCCCGGTGTCCCCAGTCCCCCCGGTGTCCCCGGTGTCCCCAGTCCCCCCGGTGTCCCCGGTGTCCCCAGTCCCCCCGGTGTCCCCGGTGTCCCCAGTCCCCCCGGTGTCCCCGGTGTCCCCAGTCCCCCCGGTGTCCCCGGTGTCCCCAGTCCCCCCGGTGTCCCCGGTGTCCCCAGTCCCCCCGGTGTCCCCGGTGTCCCCAGTCCCCCCGGTGTCCCCGGTGTCCCCAGTCCCCCCGGTGTCCCCGGTGTCCCCAGTCCCCCCGGTGTCCCCGGTGTCCCCAGTCCCCCCGGTGTCCCCGGTGTCCCCAGTCCCCCCGGTGTCCCCGGTGTCCCCAGTCCCCCCGGTGTCCCCGGTGTCCCCAGTCCCCCCGGTGTCCCCGGTGTCCCCAGTCCCCCCGGTGTCCCCGGTGTCCCCAGTCCCCCCGGTGTCCCCGGTGTCCCCAGTCCCCCCGGTGTCCCCGGTGTCCCCAGTCCCCCCGGTGTCCCCGGTGTCCCCAGTCCCCCCGGTGTCCCCGGTGTCCCCAGTCCCCCCGGTGTCCCCGGTGTCCCCAGTCCCCCCGGTGTCCCCGGTGTCCCCAGTCCCCCCGGTGTCCCCGGTGTCCCCAGTCCCCCCGGTGTCCCCGGTGTCCCCAGTCCCCCCGGTGTCCCCGGTGTCCCCAGTCCCCCCGGTGTCCCCGGTGTCCCCAGTCCCCCCGGTGTCCCCGGTGTCCCCAGTCCCCCCGGTGTCCCCGGTGTCCCCAGTCCCCCCGGTGTCCCCGGTGTCCCCAGTCCCCCCGGTGTCCCCGGTGTCCCCAGTCCCCCCGGTGTCCCCGGTGTCCCCAGTCCCCCCGGTGTCCCCGGTGTCCCCAGTCCCCCCGGTGTCCCCGGTGTCCCCAGTCCCCCCGGTGTCCCCGGTGTCCCCAGTCCCCCCGGTGTCCCCGGTGTCCCCAGTCCCCCCGGTGTCCCCGGTGTCCCCAGTCCCCCCGGTGTCCCCGGTGTCCCCAGTCCCCCCGGTGTCCCCGGTGTCCCCAGTCCCCCCGGTGTCCCCGGTGTCCCCAGTGTCCCCGCTGTCCCCAATCCCTAATGATGTCCCAAATGTCCCCGATGTCCCTGATCCCCCCAATGTCCCCGATCCCCCCAATGTCCCCCCGGTGTCCCCAGTCCCCCCGGTGTCCCCGTACCGCAGTCGTACTGCACCAGCCGGGGGTCGGGGAAGTGCGTGTGCAGCCCCTGTGCCAGGTGTGCCCCCCGTGCCCGCAGCTCCTCCCTCAGGTGCTGCTCCAGGCGCTGCCGCTGCCGCTGCGCCCAGGGCGGGGGGCGCCCGCTGTGCAGGGACACCCCCCGCGAGGCCACCGCCGGCACGGCCACCAGGAACCTGTTGGGGACAACAAAAGGGGCGTGGTGGCACCTTGGGGACATCGCTCGGGGGGGCTGGGGTCACCCCTCTGGGGATGTGGAACGGCCCAAAGCTCCTGGATCCCCCCCGAGGAGACTTGGACTGGCCCGAGGGGACATTGGGGACACTGGGATGGGGTGGTGGCACCTTGGGGACACCGCTCGGGGGGGCTGGGGTCACCCCTCTGGGGATGTGGAACGGCCCAAAGGTCCTGGATCCCCCCATGAGGAGACTTGGATTAATCCACGGGGACATTGGGGACACTGGGATTGCT
>NW_024514256.1:0-396 GCF_017590135.1 Pyrgilauda ruficollis
GGCAGGGAGAGCATTTCATGAACAAAAAACACCATGAGGAGTTCATGAGGTGCTCCTGGATCCTCCAGCAGCAAATTCCCAAACAAACACAACCTCTCTGCTGGAATAACAACCCAGGGTGCTCAGCACCCCCAAATGCTGCCACTGTGTGGGGATGTCCCTGTGGTCCTTCCAAACATGGCCCAAGCCTGGGGCAAGCGCTGGCCAAAGGCAGCAGGGAAAGGCCAACACACCCTGAGTTCATTTCTGGCCGTGGTTAATCACCTTCAGGGCTGAAAAAACCCTTTTTCTCCCCAAAACCCACTCGCTTTGCCTCATTTGTCCTGCATTAAGGGCTGTTGGGACTGGGAACCTCTTCCACCTCCCCATCTTGGCTGGATATTAGGAAAAAGTTTT
>NW_024514257.1:0-396 GCF_017590135.1 Pyrgilauda ruficollis
GAAAATGGGAAAATTGGGAATGGGGAATGGGGAAAACTGGGAAAATGGGAAAAGGGGAAAAGTGGGAAAAGTGGGAAAAGGGGAAAATGGGAATGGGAAAAATGGGGAAAATGGGAAAAGTGGGAAAATGGGAAAAACTGGGAAAATGGGAAAAACTGGGAAAATGGGAAAATGGGGAAAGGGGGAAAATCGGAAAAGTGGGAAAATGGGAAAAGTGGGAATGGGGAAAATGGGAAAATGGGAAAAGGGGAAAATGGGAAAAGGGGAAATGGGAAAATGGGAAAAATGGGGAAAATGGGAAAAATGGGGAAAATGGGAAAAGTGGGAATTGGGAATGGGGAAAATGGGAATGGGGAAAAGTGGGAAAATGGGAAAATGGGAAAAACGGGGAAAATG
>NW_024514258.1:0-396 GCF_017590135.1 Pyrgilauda ruficollis
ACATTTCCATTTATTATTTAATTTGGGATGTATTTGCAACAAAGAACTTCTATGATCTGAATAATGTTTTGTACATTACTCTGGTATAGAGTAGTTTTTCTTATAATCTGATTTCATTCTTCCCAACTTGCAAATTGAAAAAGAAAAGCTGTCAGGGTAGATCATAGTTGGCATGTCACTTTCCAAATATCATTTACATTTTTCTCTTACATACATCTTTAATAGTCAATTTCCTTTTTTCTATACATATTTTAGTGTGAAAATGTTTGCCATCAATATTAAAATATGAATTATCTGCATAGCCATGTACATAGCTTACAGAATTACCTCAAGTCCCATCTATTACTCTCATATTTAGTAGCCAATATCCCTTTTTGCTATCATATTTTAATATTA
>NW_024514259.1:0-396 GCF_017590135.1 Pyrgilauda ruficollis
GGAGGAAGATGCCAGGAGCTGAAGAACTTTCATGGGCTTTGTGGCCCAGGACCATGGGCTCACCAGAGACAGGGAAAGGATTTGTCACTCTTGTTTATACCCTCTTTTTCCTTCACTTTCTCAGGCATGTTAGCTTTCACTTAGTTTCTCTGTTTCATAACCATCCTGTTGTTTTTCACAAACAGCATCTCAGGTGTCGGTAACATGTCAGGCTGAAAAAGTGTTGTGCCCTGCCCCAACAAGATTATTATCTAAAGCCAAGAAAGAAATCATTGTTGTAGTGTGCAGTGTGGCAACCAGAGCCTCATGGGGACATTTCTGGCCACATACAACTCTGGGTTATGGTGCCCATCAAAGACCAGCCCTGTCCCAGACTTTTTTTTTTTTTTTTTTTTT
>NW_024514260.1:0-396 GCF_017590135.1 Pyrgilauda ruficollis
TTATCCCTCCAGAACTGGTTTTTATCCCTCCAGGAACCGCGTTCAGCCCTACGGACCCAGCCCAGGAGCAGACCCCGCCGGGGCAGGGCAGGGCCAGCCCCGCTCTCCTCTTCCCCGTTCTCAGGTTACTTTTTGTTCCTCTCCCCGTTCCCTGGGATTTCTCCTTCCTCTCCCCATGGATGCTGCCCACCCGGATCCCCCGAGGCAGGACCTGGCTGCTTCCTCCCTACAGCGACTTTTAGGGTGCTGTAAAACACGAAGCACTGGCCGCACGCAAAAGAGGCACTGGCGGTGTTTGATTTTCTATTTGGCATTCTTATTTTCTGTTCTGCATCACGCCTGATGCTGACGGGGACGGGGCACAGTGGGCAAGGCGGAGAACGAGCCGAGAAAACC
>NW_024514261.1:0-396 GCF_017590135.1 Pyrgilauda ruficollis
CACTCCTACATAGTTTCTCTGGTCCTTGGATGCTAATTGTTTTAAGGCAGAATTGATTTTTAAAGATTTCTGTCTCTGCTGCTTGCTCCAGCCCTCACTGACAAAGTTACCACTCCATAAGAGAATTAGTATCAAAGAACACTGATCTATTTTCCCTTGATTTGATATATGTCCATACAAATTTTTTATCAATTTAACTAAATCTTCAAAAAACAAATTTAAACTGAGATTTAACGTGAGTATAGAGGAGTCAAGTTCAGCACTAAGAGAATCCTTAACTCTGAAATAGTTTGGTTAGGCTCTCTTCCTCTTCCGCAGACTATTATATCCAAATGCTTATTATTGCTACCACTACAATAGCTCATTATGAAACACCATTAGGTAATGGACTCTTCT
>NW_024514262.1:0-396 GCF_017590135.1 Pyrgilauda ruficollis
CCCCCCCCTGTTGCTCCACAGGCTCTCAGGGTGATTTTTCAATCCTGATTTTGTGTTTTTTTCCCCCAGCATGACTGGATTTCATCCCTCCACAGCACGGCCCAGGCAGGAGTGGGTATAAAAATACCCAGCTTTTGCCAAGATCTCCCAAACACCGTTTTTATGGGGGAAAATGCAACCCAGAGGCTCAGCTGGTGGAATTTGGCTCTGCTCCACCAGCACCAGGGCACTGATTTACACCAGGCAGGAATTTTATTTGTCCCAATTTAGTCCCTCATCGTCCTTGGGTTTGCTTCGTTGCTGCTGGAGGATCAGGGATGGTTTGGAGTAGGGGCAGCAGCAAATCCATCTCCCCATAGGATCCTGCCAGAACCCTGGATGCTGAGAATTTTAGAT
>NW_024514263.1:0-396 GCF_017590135.1 Pyrgilauda ruficollis
GAGGCACCCAGAGAGACGGAGACAACCCTCCCCTCCTCCCCCCGCACACGACAGGGCCGGTGCCATAATCCAGGCGGACAAATCCATCGCACATCCTCGTCCGGAGGCTGCCGGACGCTCAGGCCGGCCAGATGCACGGCATGGATAAGGCTAAGCGGGGATTAAGGGGGCTCCCCACGGCGGGACGGCGGCCACAGCGGATGGGGGAAAGGAAAAAAAATAATCCAGCCTGGGCAGGTTGGGAAGGCCATGGAAAAGTCGCTTTGCAGCAGGGTGAAATGCTTCCCTGGATCCTGAGCATTGCTAGAAATCCTTCCTGTGCAACGGGGGCTTCTGACTCCATTAAAACAGTTTTAAATGGAGATGAGCGCCTGTTTGGGTTTTTTTTTTTTTTTT
>NW_024514264.1:0-396 GCF_017590135.1 Pyrgilauda ruficollis
CTTCCTTATTATAGAGTGTTTTGGGACACATAGGATGGAGGCTGTGAGCATGCTGTGTTTTGTTCTGCTATCTTCACTTGTAGGGGACCACATATGAGGCCATGATGATCCTATCTGGATTTATATTCCAGTGACAGCTGGAATTTGAGTGTCCATCTCCAGGATGTAACTCACATCACAAAGTCACATGGTTGAATTCCATTTATGGTGAACAGGAAGAGATGGTGCTTATACGCAGTGATCCCAAAAGCCAAAGCCATGTATCCCAACCAGCTAAAAAGACATCAGCTGTGGGGAACACTGTGCCCCAAAACTCACCTCCTGCCTGGATTTAGTAGTCAAGAAATTAATGAAATACAGTATGTCTGTGATTTTGAGGTGGCAAAAAAAAAAAAA
>NW_024514265.1:0-396 GCF_017590135.1 Pyrgilauda ruficollis
AAGCAAACAAAAAGTGTCCACGTGCACCTCATGCACTGAAGTGCTCTGTGCCAGGAAATGACAAAAATATTCATTGCTTGCCTGGGTACCTGAGGTTTTTAAGCTCACAGAGAGTTCCTGGGCATATAGCAAAGCAAAAATAACAGAATGGAGTGGGAAGGGCAGAGATGAAGAGGGGAGACAAGGAGGAGGGCGTGCTTGGCTTTCATCTCCTCCAGCTGGGTCTCATCAGGGTGCTTTGGTCACCCAGAAATGCCCAGAGTGGCTTGAATGGGCTCCATCCTCTAAAAACCAGGTTCCCTCTCAAGCTGATGTGACTTTTGGGAGGGTTTTCTGCCCCAGCAGATCCCTTGGCTTGGAATGACTTGGAAATTGCAGGTAAGGGCAGCACTTCTT
>NW_024514266.1:0-3012 GCF_017590135.1 Pyrgilauda ruficollis
AGATACAGGTGAGATACAAGTGAGATATGGGTGATTTTTGGGGGGGATTTTGGGGCTGTTTTGGTTTTGGGGCCCCCAGCCGTACCTGGGCGTGGCCGGCCCCGGCGGGGCGGGGCGCACCTGGCGCACCTGGCGCACAGGTAAAGGCCCAGCAGGGCCCCGCAGAGCCCCGCCCCCACCCCCAGCAGCGCCAGCAGCAGAGAGCACGAGTCGGGCGGGGCTGCACAGGTGAGACAGGTGAGACAGACAGGTGAGACAGACAGGTGAGATACAGGTGAGACAGGTGAGATACAGGTGAGAGACAGGTGAGACAGGTGAGAGACAGGTGAGGGACAGGTGAGGGACAGGTGAGAGACAGATGAGATACAGGTGAGATACAAGTGAGATACAGGTGAGACAGGTGAGAGAGTCACAGGTGAGACGGGGAGGGACAGGTGAGAGAGTCACAGGTCAGACAGGTGAGAGAGAGAGAGACAGGTGAGATACAAGTGAGATACAGGTGAGACACGTGAGAGAGTCACAGGTGAGACAGGTGAGGGATAGGTGAGATATGGGTGACACAGGTGAGGGAGGGAGAGGTGAGACAGACAGGCGAGAGACAGGTGAGACAGGTGAGATACAAGTGAGATACATGTGAGACAGGTGAGAGAGGTGAGGGACAGGTGAGATACGGGTGAGAGAGTCACAGGTGAGACGCGGAGGGACAGGTGAGACAGGTGAGAGACAGGTGAGAGACAGGTGAGGGACAGGTGAGGGACAGGTGAGACAGGTGAGTGAGATACAGGTGAGAGAGTCACAGGTGAGAGACAGGTGAGGCAGGTGAGGGAGGGACAGGTGAGACAGACAGGTGAGGGACAGGTGAGAGAAACACAGGTGAAACACAGAACAGGTGAGAGAGTCACAGGTGAGAGACAGGTGAGGCAGGTGAGGGAGGGACAGGTGAGACAGACAGGTGAGAGAAACACAGGTGAGGGACAGGTGACACAGGTGAGACACAGGTGAGACAGGTGAAACAGGTGGGAGATAGGTGGGACAGGTCAGGGACAGGTGAGATACAGGTGAGATACAGGTGAAATACAGGTGAGAGACACAGGTGAGACAGGTGAGGGACAGGTGAGATACGGGTGAGACAGGTGAAACAGGTGAGGTGAGACAGGTGAGGGAGACAGGTGAGAGGAGTGAGACACCTGAGGGATGGGCAGCACAGGTGAGGGCAGGAGATCACAGGTGAGCACAGGTCGGACAGGTGAGACAGGTGGGAGATAGGTAGGACAGGTGAGATACAGGAGAGACAAGTGAAGGCCAGGTGAAAGACGACAGGTGAGCCCCTGCCCCCCGCCCAGGTGCGCGCTCACCTGGCAGCTCGGCGCAGGCGATGGCGGCGGCCGCACCTGAGGCGCAGGTAGCGGGGCGGAGCCCGGGGCACTCGAGCAGCAGCTCCTCGGAGCCCCGGCAGGTGAGCTCGGCCAGGTAGGGCTGGCCCGGCAGGCGCGGCCCCACAGGTGCGCTGAGGGCGGGGCCGCAGCCCAGCTGCCGGCACAGCACCTGCGCCTCGGGCATTGCCCAGGTGAGGCCGCACACCTGCAGCCAGGTGCGGTTCAGCAGCACCTGCACCTGCCCCGCGCAGGGCCCGGCCCCGCCCTGCAGCCGCACCTGGGCGGGGTCGGCACCTGCGGGGGAGGGGCGAGGGTGAGGCACGGCCGGGGGCACCTGGGCACACCTGAGAGCACCTGGGCACAGCTGAGAGCACCTGGGCACACCTGGGCACAGCTGAGTGCACCTGGGCACACCTGAGAGCACCTGGGCACACCTGGGCACACCTGAGAGCACCTGGGCACAGCTGAGAGCACCTGGGCACACCTGGGCACAGCTGAGAGCCCGGTGCTCACCTGGGCACACCTGTGTTACCTGAGCACACCTGAGCCCACCTGTGCCTACCTGGGCCCACCTGAGCCTCACCTGCCCCACCTGATCTCACCTGACTGCCACCTGAGCACACCCAGTGTTCACCTGACCACACCTAAGCACACCTGAGCTCACCTGTCATCACCTGAGCTCGCCTGAACCCACCTGTCCTCACCTGAGCACACCTGAGCTCACCTGTCCTCACCTGAGCTCGCCTGAACTCCCCTGTGCCCACCTGAGCACACCTGAGCTCACCTGTCCTCACCTGAGCACACCTGAGCTCACCCGAGTCCACTTGAGCCCCACCTGGCCCACCTGTGGCTCACCTGTCCCACCTGTCATTACCTAAGCCCACCTGCCCTCACCTGTCTCACCTGAGCTCACCTGATTACACCTGAGCCCACCTGAGCTCACCTGAACCCACCTGAGCCCACCTGAGCTCACCTGAACCCACCTGAGCCCCACCTGCCCCACCTGCCCTCACCTGAGCCCCACCTGCCCCACCTGCCCTCACCTGAGCCCCACCTGCCCCACCTGTCCCCCCGTCCTCGCGCTCACCTGAGCAGACGGCTCCGGCGTCCTCCATGTGGCCGCAGTTGTGCTCGCCCCAGGTGTGCAGGCGGCACCTGGCCAAGGTGAGCTCCTCACCTGTGCAGTGCGTCCCGTCCAGCCAGATGGGCCCCGCCCCCTGCCCGAAGCGGGCGTGGCCGGGGGCGGCCAGGGCGGAGCCGCAGCCCAGGGAGCGGCAGATCACCTGGGGGGGAGGGGACAGGTGAGGGAGCGCCACGGGGGCGCACAGGTGTGCCCAGGTGTGCCCAGGTGTGTCCCAGGTGTGTCCAGGTGTGTCCCAGGTGTGTCCCAGGTGTGTCCAGGGGTGTCCCAGGTGTGTCCCAGGTGTGTTCAGGTGTGTCCCCAGGTATCCCCAGGTGTGCCCAGGTGTGGCTGTGGGTATCCCCAGGTGTCCCCCCCGTCCCCAGGTGTGTCCTAGGTGTGTCCAGGTGTGTCCCAGGTGTGTCCAGGTGTGTCCCAGGTGTGTCCCAGGTGTGTCCCAGGTGTGTCCCCCATGTCCCACGTGTGTCCCAGGGGTGTCCCAGGTGTGTCCAGGTG
>NW_024514266.1:3082-4903 GCF_017590135.1 Pyrgilauda ruficollis
GTCCCAGGTGTGTCCCAGCTGTCCCAGGTGTGTCCCCAGGTGTGTCCCAGGTGTGTCCCAGGTGTGTCCCAGGTGCCCCCAGGTGTGCCCAGGTGTGTCCCCCCCGTCCCCAGGTGTGTCTGTGGATGTCTCCCGCTGTCCCCAGGTGTGTCCCCCTCACCTGTGCGTCCGCCATGTCCCAGGTGTCGTCGCAGACCGAGCCCCACCTGCGCTTGTGCAGCACCTCCACCCTGCCCGCGCAGCGCGACGAGCCGTTCACCAGCCGCACCTGCCGAGAGGGGACGGGACACACCTGGGATACCTGGGGACACCTGGGACACACCTGGGACAGCTGGGACACACCTGGGGACACCTGGGACACCTGGGACAGCTGGGACACACCTGGGGACACACCTGGGCACACCTGGGACACACCTGGGACAGCTGGGACACACCTGGAACACCTGGGGACACCTGGGACAGCTGGGGATACACCAGGGGATACCTGGGGATACACCTGGGGACACACCTGGGGTACACCTGGGACACACCTGGGACAGCTGGGGACACCTGGGGACACCTGGGACACCTGGGACACACCTGGGACACACCTGGGACACACCTGGGACAGCTGGGGACACCTGGGGACACCTGGGACACCTGGGACACACCTGGGACACACCTGGGACACACCTGGGACAGCTGGGACACACCTGGGGACACCTGGGGATACCTGGGGATACCTGGGGACAGCTGGGACACACCTGGGGATACACCTGGGACAGCTGGGGGTACCTGGGGACAGCTGAAACACCTGGGGCACATGAAGATACCTGGGGACACCTGGGGACAGCTGGGGACAGCTGGGGACACACCTGGGCACACCTGAAACACCTGGAGATACCTGGGGATAGCCGAGGACACACCTGCAGGCAGGGGGCACCTGCGGCAGATGGGGACACCTGGGGACACTCAATGACACACCTGGGCACACCTGGGGGCACCTGGGGGCACTTATGGACATTTGGGAACACCTGAGGTCACCTGGGGGCGCCTGGGTGCATCCGGGCACACCTGAGTGCACCTGGGCACACCTGAGGCCTTACCTTCAACTGCTCCTCGGTGTCCACCTGTGAGTCCACCTGGGGCTCCACCTGGGCGCTCACCTGGGCGTCCCCGTGTGAGCGCACCTGGGGATGCACCTGGGGATGCACCTGCAGCGAGGGATCAGCACCTGTGGGGGAGGGAAGAGGGGAGTGGCACACCTGGTGCACCTGCCCAGGCTCACCTGAGCACACCTGAGCACACCTGAGCACACCTGAGCACACCTGTCCATACCTGCACACCTGTGCGGCTCACCTGAGCACACCTGTGCACACCTGAGCACACCTGTCCATACCTGCGCACCTGTCTGCGCTCACCTGCGCAGCGCACACCTGCGTCCTCGCTGTGGTAGCAGTTGTGGAGGCCCCACCCCCTCACCTGCACACACCTGTCCAGTCTCACCTGTCCAGTCTCACCTGTCAATGTCACACCTGTCTGCACTCCTCTCTGCACACCTGGCCACGCCACACCTGCACACACCTGTTGGTGCACACCTGCACACCTGTCCAGCCTCACCTGTCGGAGCTCACCTGCTCAGCGCGCACCTGAGCACACCTGTCCAGCCTCACCTGCACACAGCACACACCTGCCTGTGTCTCACCTGCTCAGGGCACACCTGCACACCTGTGTCTCACCTGCGCAGCACACACCTGCGCACACCTGCCCAGTCCCACCTGCTCAGCGCACACCTGTGCACACCTGTCCATACCCGTGCACCTGTGTGAGCTCACCTGCACA
>NW_024514267.1:0-396 GCF_017590135.1 Pyrgilauda ruficollis
TTACAAAGTTTTTCTGCAAGCCTCTTCTCCTAAGGAAATCTGATGTAGATGCCTCAGAACCCCAAAAAATATTATAATGCCAATCTTTCTCCACCCATCATGCCTCTATACACCTCTAAACATTCCTTGGGTGCACATGTACACAGATCACCTGCAGCTCCCTTCCTGGAAAATACCTGTTCTCCCAAGAACATTTACACAAGAGACTTGTCCTTCACTTTTTTAATCATATAAATACTGTTCTTATTATTTAGGAAATATTAACTGGAGTGGATATTACGTGGAGGATATTGATCAACAGAGAAATAAAATGAGCTTTTTCTTCCAATTTTTCCACAGAGGGTATGCTAAAAATCTACTTGATTTATATGGAATTAATGAAGTTCAACAGTGTCT
>NW_024514268.1:0-396 GCF_017590135.1 Pyrgilauda ruficollis
AAAAAAAATAGCTAAAGCATTTGAAATTAGTCATATTAAGACCTTTGAAAAATGCAAGGGTTTTTTCTGCACAACAAATATTAAGTTGCTCTATGTCTGACTACAGAGTCACAGATTTACTTTTATTAATGCTATGTTAAGTTAATATTTTAAAAATTTTGTACTTTGGAGCGTAAGAGAAAAAGAGAAAACCTTCTTATCTTCACTTTCCAGGAAGCAAAATTATGCAGAGAAAGACCAAGTGCCTTCTTTAAAGTCATGCAGAGAATTAAAATAGAAACCTAGAATATATTTGAACAGAAGTCATTCTTCTTTTCTTCAATTTTACTATAGGAAATAGATTCAGTTTATTTTGATGCCCAAAATATTTTGCCCTGTACAGAAAGAATTATGAAC
>NW_024514269.1:0-396 GCF_017590135.1 Pyrgilauda ruficollis
CCTCCTCCTGGCTCCTTTCCCAGCGGTTCCCCTGCTCTGAAGGCAGCAGAGCAGCTCCAGGCAATGCAGACGGGTGATTGTGGATTGTGTGGCCATCAATGCACTCCTGATGGGTCGTTTCTCTTCCATTTGTGCCTGCGGTGATTGAGGAACATCCAGCTGTTTCTCTCATTTTTTACCAACCCTTTTTTGCCGATTTCCCCCGCTCCTGCTGCTGTGTCGGGCTGGCCCGAGCTGTGCTGTGGGCACACACGGAGCCGGGGGGCTGTGAGCACAGCAGGGCTCTGGGCTTTCCCGGGATGCTGCGGGATCAGTTCCTGTGGTCAGGGTTGGTGGGTCAAGCCTTTTTGTGACCCAGGGATGGGGCAAACGAGAGCTGTTTGGAAAGCTTTGATT
>NW_024514270.1:0-396 GCF_017590135.1 Pyrgilauda ruficollis
TATATATATATACACACACACACCCATTTCTGTAGGTGTTTTTATATATATATATAGAGACAGAGTTGTAACTATATTCCAAAATGTCACTATTCTGAATTAGGTTACAGCTGAATTATATCCCAATATTTTCTTTTCATGTTCTTATTTAAAAAAACCCCAACAGTTTCTGGAAATACAGTCCCTTCCTATCCTTAAAAACCTTTGGCAGCAACTCAAGAGATAACTGCTTGAGAGTTAGGCAAATACATCTACTGAATTATAACATACTAAAGATAATGATTTCCTGTAGGACAAAAAAATCACTTTGAAAAAAAATAGTTGTTATTTTCTGCTGTATTGCTTGTAGTATATGCAAAATATAGGAGTGCTGTTGGAATCTGAAATGCAAGGAAC
>NW_024514271.1:0-396 GCF_017590135.1 Pyrgilauda ruficollis
CACTGTCTTTAGGCAGTGAGTGCTGATTGTTGGTATATTTGTAGTAGCTGTCTTCTTTATGTGTTCATTGAATGTTATTTCATCTAAGTAGGTATTTTAACACAAGTATGCTGATATCAACTATTTCACTACTATTAAGTAACTTAATTAACATAAAAATAGAATAAAAACTATAAAAATAAAATAAAATTAAAATTATTGTATCTTTATAGCAATATGTAATATATATAGCAATATATAAAAATATATTAAAATATACATAGAAATACATTAAAATATAGTATTAAAATATATATTGCTATAAATATATATAGCAATATATAAATATAATATATATAATATATATAGCAATGTATATAAATAAAACCTATATCCTTAAGCAAATTTATTTTAACA
>NW_024514272.1:0-396 GCF_017590135.1 Pyrgilauda ruficollis
TCAGCTCCGGGGCGGGGATGGATGGGCCGCAGTGCCGGTGCCGGTCCTGGCCGTGCGGAGCCGCTCCCGGGAGCCGGTCTCGGGATGGGGAGGATCGGCCGGGAGCCGCTCCGGGGATGGTCCTGCGCTCGGGGAGCCGCTCCCGGTCCTGCCCGTGCGGAGCTGGCCTCGGGGAGCCGGTGCCGGTCCTGGCCGTGCGATGCCGGTCCTGGCCGGGCGGAGCCGGTGCCGGTCCTGCCGGTCTCCGGGAGCCGGTGCCGGCGCCGGCCGTGCGGAGCCGGTGCCGGTCCTGGCCGCCCGCCGTGCCCGCACTCCGGCGCTGCCCAGGTCGCAGCGCAGTCCTAGGAGGGTTCCGGAGCAGAAAGGGGAAGGGCTGGCGGGGCTGGCACGGCTGGC
>NW_024514273.1:0-396 GCF_017590135.1 Pyrgilauda ruficollis
CCCAGTGATGTCCCCAATGGTGTCCCCTATAATGTCCCCAACACTGTCCCTGATGATGTCCCCAGCACTGTTCCCAACGTCCCCAATGTCCCCAGTGATGTCCCCAACAATGTCCCCAACAATGTCCCTGCTGTCCCCAACACTGTCCCCATGTCCCCAGTGACATCCCCAATCATGTCCCCAACACTGTCCCCAATGACATCCCCACTGCTGTCCCCCCGCTGTCCCCAACACTGTCCCCGTGTCCCCAATGACGTCCCCATGTCCCCAGTGATGTCACCAGTGATGTCCCCATGTCCCCACTGCTGTCCCTTTGTCCCCAGTGATGTCCCCAACGCTGTCCCTATGTCCCCATGTCCCCCCGTCCCCGTGTCCCCAATGATGTCCCCAATGTCC
>NW_024514274.1:0-396 GCF_017590135.1 Pyrgilauda ruficollis
GTTAAAATATAAAATACCCTGTTAAAACACCCTGAGCTCTCAGAGGGAGGGAGGCAGCAAACCCTGGGCCTTGAGGGGTGCTTTGTGCATTATTGGAAGAGGCTTTGGTCTCCTTAATTAATTTCCTGCTCATTACAGGAAAGAAAGACAACCTTAAATGAAACACCAGCTCCACAGGGGGCACTGCCAGTGGATAGACACATCCCCACTGCCTTGATCCCGTGTTAAAAGCAGAAATGTCATGTTTGCAAAGAGATTTTTAGCAGAATTGGGCCCTGGATGTGTTATTTGTGTGTTCTCTGTGTTTTCACACAGGATAAGTGGCAGCTGTCCGATATTTTTTGGTCTCTGCATCCTTTTCTCAGAGCATGGGGTTGCTGGTGGTGTTGTGTTGGG
>NW_024514275.1:0-396 GCF_017590135.1 Pyrgilauda ruficollis
GTCAGAGTCCCATCCCATTTGTGAGACGCAAACCAACCCAGCAGAACTCAGCATTCTGCGCAATCCCATCCCTTCTGGTGAGACTGCCAGCCAATTAGCTGCGTAATTAATTCTTCAAAAGCTTCAAGATGCTTTTCCATCTGGGCTTGCCTCTTACCATTTGTTCTGTCTCCTGTCTTACCAGCCGGGGCAAATCCAGCTGCCCCCAGTCAGATCATGTTGTAATAAATTAGCTAAAACTACATTTTCTTCACACAGGAAAAGCTCAATCCTTATTGTATATGTTATATTTTATAGCATTATCAGAAGCTAGATTAGCATTATTATCAATATTATTAGATCTTATTGGTTGACAATACATTTACACTAAGTTCATTGGTCGGTACATGGTATTTT
>NW_024514276.1:0-396 GCF_017590135.1 Pyrgilauda ruficollis
TTACTAGTTTGACATGGTCTGGCACGCTGCTAGACATCTGGATAGCATCAGATTGTCACAGTGCACCACACAAATTAAACTCAAAATAAATTTATTATGAGCAGTGTTGAATCAGAAATTTCTTAGGCAACTCTGTTCATGTTGATTATGTCCTTTAACATGCAGTCTGGAGGAAGGGTAGTTTTAGTATTAATGATATGGAGCAGGCTTCTGAAATGGAGAACAAGCAAATAACAATTTTTTAAAAAAAGATAAATCCTAAAGTAAGTGAAAGGGCAGGGAATGCCAGAGAGTCAAATGAGCAACATGATGACAGATGAAATGCTGTATTGTCTGTCTACAGATCCAAAGCACCTACTTGAACAAATCAAATGGATTCTGCCTTCCTAATTTATG
>NW_024514277.1:0-5062 GCF_017590135.1 Pyrgilauda ruficollis
GTGCCCGGTCCGGTTCCGGTGCCCGGTTCCATCCCAGCCCCTCCGTCCCCTTCCCTTCCACCGCTGACCCCAAATCCCCGTTTCCGACGGGAATTCCGCCCCCCCCCCCCGCTGTAATTAGCGGTTAATTAGGTTAATTGTGCTGTGTCCCGCTCGCTCGGGCGGTGCGGTCCGGTCCGGTCCGGTTCGGTTCGGTTCGCGCTGCCCTCACTTCTCTCTCCGTCCCCTCCCGTTCTCCTCCCGTCCCTCCCCCACAGATCGCAAGAGAGAAATCACTGAGGGAGTTTTACAGAGTAGGCTGAGCAGGAATGTAGGCACTCACTCACCACCATTGCTAACTGGGGCTGGGGTCTCTCCATGTAAATTTACTGAAGCTCCCTGTTCTCAGAGCTGCTCTATAGGTCTCTGTAGCACCTGTTGTGTCATGATGGCACTCAGAGAAGCACAAACAACCCTTACATCGCGTTTTATACCTGAGGATGCCAAAAAGGAGAAGGTTCTTGGATGCTGGTGCTCACCAAGGCAAGGGCAAATGGTATCTAACACCACACAGCCCTGTTCCCAGCAGGTCTTCAGGTTGTTCAATGAGCACACTTGCCCACCTACACCCTGTTTTTCTCTTCTATGTCTACCAGTCTCAATCTAAAGCACAGGGATGAGGGCTGATTTTTAGATGAAGTCTTGGGACACACATGGCAAGAAATGCTTTGCTAATTCATAATAATTATCCAACTTTTTTTTTGTTTGGTTGGACAAAAACATCCTTTAATTTCCTTTTCAAACTCCTGTAACAATTAATTTTAGTGTTTGGTAACTATGGTTGGATTTTTCAGTTCAAAGTCACACTGACTTTCACACTGGAAGGGTTAACACAATTGCTTCAAATCAAAATATTTCATTTACAGTTAAAGGAAATACTTATTCATCTTTCAAGCTAACTTCTGTGGCTTCACAGAACTGCCAGAGAAACCCCCCAAAACAAGTCACCATGTCTCATGTCTCATAAGGTGACTCCAAACTGTTTGGACACCCTGGAATGACGTTGCTAAACCCCAGACGAGGATGTATCCCAGTAGGCACAAAAAAAATTGCTTACGGAAGGGAAGATTCAAATTTAGAGTGGCTGCCTATCTATAAATAGTCTGCAGAACTAAAATACATTCCAGTTCGGCTGGAAATGCCTTTTTGCCTCATACTCATCCCCCCCAGATTTCTGCTCCTTTTACAACATCCTGAAGAACTGCCGCGGCCACAACACGGAGCGCTCGGTGTTCAGCGAGCGCACCGAGGAGTCCTCGGCCGTGCAGTACTTCCAGGTGGGGGCTTCCCCCATCCCGGGGGGGCTTCGGGGGGGTGCTCCCCCTCCCGGGGGGGGCTCCCGGGGTGACGGCGCGTCCGTGTGTCCGGCAGTTCTACGGGTACCTGTCCCAGCAGCAGAACATGATGCAGGACTACGTGCGCACGGGGACGTACCAGCGGGCGATCCTGCAGAACCACAGCGACTTCAAGGACAAGGTCGGGGGGATTCGGCTCCTTTTGGGGGGATTCGGATCCTTTTGGGGGGAGTTCACCTCATTTTGGGGGAACCTGACTCATTCTGGGGGGGATTCAGCTCCTTTTGGGGGGGATTCAGCTCCTTTTGGGGGGAATTCAGCTCCTTTTGGGGGGATTCAGCTCATTTTGGGGGGATTCGGCTCCTTTTGGGGGGATTCACCTCATTTCGGGGGGATTCACCTCATTTTGGGGGAACCTGACTCATTCTGGGGGGGATTCAGCTCCTTTTGGGGGGAATTCAGCTCCTTTTGGGGGGATTCACCTCATTTCGGGGGGATTCACCTCATTTTGGGGGAACCTGACTCATTCTGGGGGGGATTCAGCTCCTTTTGGGGGGGATCCAGCTCCTTTGGGGGGGATTCAGCTCGTTTTGGGGAGAATCCAGCTTGTTTTGGGGGGCTTCATCTCATTTTGGGGGTTTTCAGCTCATTTTGGGGGGGTTCAGCTCGTTTTGAGGAGAATTCAGCTCGTTTTGGGGGGCTTCAGCTCGTTTTGAGGGGGTTCACCTCATTTTGGGGGAACCTGGCTCATTTTGGGAAGATCTGACGGGGTTTTTGTCGAGACTGGCGAGGTTTTAGGGGGGAAGCCTGGCTTGGGTTTGGGTGGGATCTGGTTGAGCTTTGGGGATACCTGGATGCATTTTTTGGGGAGATTTGGATGGATTTGGGGGAAATCTGGCTGGATTTTGGGGGAATCTTTCTGGATTTTGGGGGAAATCTGTCTGGATTTTGGGGGAAATCTGTTTGGATTTTGGGGGAATCTGTCTGGATTTTGCGGGAATGTGTCTGAATTTTGAGGGAAATCTGGCTGGATTTTGGGGGAAATCTGTCTGGATTTTGGGGGGAAATCTGTCTGGATTTTGGGGGAAATCTGGCTGGATTTTGGGGGTAAATCTTTCTGGATTTTGGGGGAAATCTGGCTGGATTTTGGGCAGGATGCAGCTTGGATTCAGGTGAGAATCCCAGCTGACCTTTTGGAGAACCTGCCCCGTTTTTTGGGAACCTTGGCTCACTTTTTGGGACAAACCAGCCTGATTCTGGGGACAAACCAGCCTGATTTTGGGGACACAGCAGCCTGATTTTGGGGACAAACCAGCCTGATTTGGGGGTCTGGCTCCAGCTCCAGCAGCACAGCTCCATCCCAGAGCTGGAAATTGGGATTTCCCCTGGTCCTGGGGGAGCGCGGGCCGGGGCAGGACGGGATCAGCGGGGCTTTGGGACCCTCCGGGAGCCCTGCTGGGGGCTCCGGGGGGGTCCCAGCTGCCCCCCTCCCCTCCCCAGATCGTGCTGGACGTGGGCTGCGGCTCGGGCATCCTCTCCTTCTTCGCGGCGCAGGCCGGGGCGCGCAAAATCTACGCGGTGGAAGCCAGCACCATGGCCCAGCACGCCGAGGTGAGCCGGCCCGGGGGGGGCTCCCCAGCACCTCGGGGGGCTCCATCCCGTGCCCTGACCCCCGTCCTCTGCCCCCACTTTTCCCCCAGGTGCTGGTGAAGAGCAACAACCTGACGGAGCGGATCGTGGTGATCCCGGGCAAGGTGGAGGAGGTGTCGCTGCCCGAGCAGGTGGACATCATCATCTCCGAGCCCATGGGCTACATGCTCTTCAACGAGCGCATGCTCGAGAGCTACCTGCACGCCAAGAAGTACCTGAAACCCAGTGGTGAGCGCCGCGGGGGGGTCCCCGGGGGGGTCCCCGGGGGTTCTGGGACCCCCCCCGGGCTCCAAGGCCGTGCCTTCCCCAGGGAATATGTTCCCCACGATCGGGGACGTGCACCTGGCGCCCTTCACGGACGAGCAGCTCTACATGGAGCAGTTCACCAAGGCCAACTTCTGGTGAGCCCGCCCGGGCCCTGCTCCCCTGCCCGGCTCCTGAGCCCAGTCCCTGTTCCTGTTCCCAGTCCCTGTTCCTGCTTCCAGTCCTGTTCCCAGTCCCTGTTCCTTTTCCCATTCCCAGTCCCAGTCCCCTTCCCAGCTCCTGTTCCCAGTCCCTGTTCCTGTTCCCACGCCGTCGGAGAACATGTGGAACACGGGCAGCACCTACAACATGAGCACGGGCATGGCCGTGGCTGGTGGGTGCTGGGGGGTCCCGAAGGGCTTGGGGAGGGGTCTCGAAGGGTTTTAGGGTTTGGGGAGGGGGTCACCCCTCGGTTTTTTGGGGGGGGGTTTTGACGCCCCCTCCCCACGCAGGGATGCCGGCGGCGTACGACCTGAGCAGCGTCATCGCCGGCGGCTCCAACGTGGGCCACAACAACCTGATCCCCCTAGGTGAGCTCGGGGGGCTTCCTGAGCTGGGTGGGGGTCTCCGGGTGTGGGTGGGGGTCTCAGGGTGTGGGTGAGGGTCTCAGGATGTGGGTGAGGGTCTCACAACCCCCCCTCCCCACCCACCCTTCAGCCAACACCGGCATCGTCAACCACACCCACTCCAGGATGGGCTCCATCATGAGCACGGGCATCGTGCAAGGTAAACCACGACCCCTCCCCTTTTAAAAAACCCCCCCCGAGACCCCCAGGCTGACACCCCCCTTGGGAAAACTGAGGCTGGAAGTTGAGAAAAATGGGGCTGGAATTTGGGAAGAACCAGTGCTCAAAGGTGGGAAACTGAGGCTGGAAGCTTGGAAAACTGGATGTGGAATTTGGGAGAAGTGGGGCTGGAATTTGGGCAATCCAAGCCATTCCCTCACTAACCATTCCCTGTTTTTGGAGCTAAACCCATAAATTCCTGCCCCAATCCCTGTCATTATCCAGTTCCCCCTCCCCATTCCCATTCCCAGTCCCCCTCCCCATTCCCATCCCCATTCCCATTCCCGTTCCCATCCCAGTCTGGCTCCCCCAGGTACCAGCCCTCCTTCCACGGCGTCGATCTCTCAGCGCTGCGCGGGGCGGCCGTGGACGAGTACTTCAGGCAGCCCGTGGTGGTGAGCGCCCCGGGGGGCTCCGGGGGGGCTTTGGGGGGGGCTCTGGGCCGGCCAGGAGGGTCCCAAGCCCACCAATCCCACCCCCCTTTTCCCAGGACACCTTCGACATCCGCATCTTGATGGCCAAATCCGTCAAATACACCGTCAACTTCTTGGAAGCCAAGGAGGGCGACTTGCACAGGTGAGGGCCGCCTGGAAGGGCCTGGGGAGGGGTCTTGGGGGTCTCCCGCCCCCCCCCAATAATTCCCTTTCTCCTCCAGGATAGAAATCCCCTTCAAATTCCACATGCTGCACTCGGGGCTGGTGCACGGCCTGGCCTTCTGGTTCGACGTGGCCTTCATCGGCTCCATGTAGGCGTCAGGGTGGGCTGGGGAGGGGTCCCGGGGGGGTGGGCAGGGCCGGGCCTGACCCCCCCCGCCCCCTGTGCCCCCCCAGAATGACGGTGTGGCTCTCGACGGCCCCCACGGAGCCGCTGACCCACTGGTACCAGGTGCGCTGCCTGTTCCAGTCGCCGCTCTTCGCCAAGGCCGGCGACACGCTCTCAGGGACCTGCCTGCTCATCGCCAACAAGAGGTGGGCGGGGGGCTGGGGGGTT
>NW_024514278.1:0-396 GCF_017590135.1 Pyrgilauda ruficollis
GGACAGGACAGGACAGGGGGATTCCTGACAAACCGCCTGGGAACGCCGCGGCGCAGCTCCCCAGGTGGGGCCCAGCACTGGGAAGAACTGGGCAGAGCTGATTATCCCACTGGGATCCTGGGAAGGTGTCACTGCTGGAGAGGGGAACCCCAGCCCTCAGCAGGACAGCACCAGCCCCCAGGGCTCTGCAAACCTCCCAAAGGGAAATCTGGGATCCCTGTATCCCCACGAGCTGCCTGGATTGATCTGAACTCCCAGGCTCTGTCCAAATTCCATGGAAAAGGAGGGGAGTGGGTGAATTCAGCCTCTCCTGCTGCTGGCAGAGCCCACTCTGCGCTGTGCACAAAGAGGTGACAGGAAGGGAAAAAAGCTCTGTTCCCAAGGTTTTAGGAAATG
>NW_024514279.1:0-396 GCF_017590135.1 Pyrgilauda ruficollis
TTTTATTAATTAATTAATTTATTTATTTAATGATTTAGGTGTTTAATTCTCTTCCTAAACTGCCCTTCTCAGTTTCCTCAGGGGAGAAGGATGGGCACGCTGGAAGGAGAGGGAGGTGTAGAAATTCAGACTGTCAGAACTTCTGCCTCTCCCCTCCCTTCCTGGGGTCACACTGCTCAGGATTGGTGGGAAAAGCCAAGTTCAGCCAAGCAAATCCCAAAGTGCCACAACTCTCCATCCCCATGTCCCTGGAGCCCCTGCCCTCCCCCTGGTGACCTTACAGGTGTGGCCTCAGCAGTGAGGCAGAGGGAAAAATGGCACTGCAGAAAGCCTGAGAGCAGAATCAGGGTGTAGAGATCCCCCTTCCCTCGTTCTAATTCAGCCAAAGAAATAAAA
>NW_024514280.1:0-396 GCF_017590135.1 Pyrgilauda ruficollis
GACTTTGCTCTGCTTATGAAAAATTAAAAGCTATTTCTTAAGGTTTCTTCCCATTCTTTTGTGATTTACGTACAGAAGAAGGGTATATTTATGTTGTAAAATCAAATCCATTTTACATCAGGCAGACCTCACTAATAAGAAGACAAAGAGAGAAGTAACTTTTATTAAAAAAAAAATAATAAAGTTTAAATACCTGAAAGACATGATTTAACCATTAAACACCACTGTATCAAATGACAGATCATCAATACTGAATTTAAGTTAACTTTAAGAACAAAGAGAAAATCAGATTTCATTGCAATATAAAGTAGTATACAGACCAGAACGTGCTTAAGACTGTGCTTGGTCCAACAGAAGAAGTATCTCACCTTTGTCAGAGAAGCATTTTTAACAGAA
>NW_024514281.1:0-396 GCF_017590135.1 Pyrgilauda ruficollis
ACCTAGAGAAATTTTAGTAAAGCTGTACTCATACCAAGGGAAATTAGTGAGGAAAATTAATGGTGTTCCTGTGTCACTTAAGGCCAGTTTTTGTTGCCATAGGGTGCTTTCCTCAGAAACACATGGATAAAAGGACTTTTTTTGATGTAGGCTCCCTTTCATAGAGATATTTTCTCAGTGTGTGTGGAGTTCAAGTGCTGTTGTCCATTTACAATACGCTCTGCCTCAAATAACTTGAACATCACTAGGGCAGAGAAGTCTTCTTTAAGTGGCTTTTAGGTGACCACAAAGCATTATGACTGTGCTGATTTTCATACAGAAGCCCCGTGGGTGAGGTAAGTTGCAGGAGCATGGTATGAGTTCACAGTAAGCAGTGTTGGTCTCGCTAGGAAAGGA
>NW_024514282.1:0-396 GCF_017590135.1 Pyrgilauda ruficollis
AACCGCGGAGGGAGGCGGGGCCGCGGGGGGGGGGAGGCGCGCTAGGGGCCGTGGGCGGAGCCTCCCCTGGCAGTGGGCGGAGACGTCACTCACAGTGGGCGGAGCTTCGGTCCGTGTGCGTACGGCAGCGCTGCCGCGGCACAGCTCGAGTCACATCCCAGTGGGAGTGGCCCTTCCTCGCGTGGGCGTGGCCTTTCCAGGCTCCGCCCTACGGGGGGAGGCTCATCCTGGGAGGAGGGGAAGGGAGGGGGCGATTTGGGGCTCCCGGGAAAGGGGCGAGCCCGGGGTGGGGGAGGGGCGGGCCTGGAGCGCAGGGACCCCCTCAAAGCGGGGGGTGGGGGATGTACAAGAGCCCCCACAGGACGTGCGGGATCCCCCATAGGATCCCCTACACGC
>NW_024514283.1:0-396 GCF_017590135.1 Pyrgilauda ruficollis
AAGTTGCCAAATTAAGTTTGAACTGAGTTTTGGCCTCTCGAATATTTTCCCTACATGCCTAGAAGCCCCCTTAAATACTTCCTGAGAGACCTGACCCTCCTTCCAAAGATGATACATTCTTTTTATTCCTAAGTTCTTTCAAAACCTCGTTGCCCATCCAGGCTGGACATTTGCCTCCTTTATTCATTTTTCAGCACACAGGGGCAGTCTGTTCCTGTGCCCTCACGATCTCTGTTTTGAAACACACCCACCTTTCCTGGACTCCTTTATTTTCAAGGGCTGCTTCCCAAGTAACTTTCTGAATAAGTCTCCTAAATGGGCCAAAGTCTGCACTCTGGAAGTCCAATGTAAAAGTCTTATTGATATTCTTCCTCATTTCACCAAATATTGAGAACT
>NW_024514284.1:0-396 GCF_017590135.1 Pyrgilauda ruficollis
TTCCCAGGCTGAGGAAGGCTGTGGAACTGGGAAAGGTCCAGGCAGACCATATCAACCAGGAAAATGATGGAGTTTTCAGATGCTGCTTTTTCAGTTCAGACAAAATCCCAAAGTGGGACAAGGGACAAGGGGGTGTTGAGGGGCTTCTCTCCAGGTGCTTCTCTGTCCTTGCCTTGTCCCCAGGTGACCTGACCAGCCTCCAGGCTCTGCAGCATGGCTCCCCTAGCACTGAAGGGGTACTGGGGACAGTTAAAGGTGATACAGAGACTCTCTTAGTAGAAGGTATGAAAAGACACTTTTCAAATTAGAAATCTACAGTTCTTCTAGAAACAATGGTGGACTTAAGATCTGATTGACCTTTAGGAATCATCTCTCACACTATTGGTGAACTATGAA
>NW_024514285.1:0-395 GCF_017590135.1 Pyrgilauda ruficollis
GGTCCTGGTGGGATCCCAATGGGGTTTGAGGAGCCCTGAAACGGATTTGAGGAGACCTGAGGGGATTTTGGGGGGGGGTCCCGAGGGGGTTTGAGGGACCCTGAGTGGATTTGGGGTGTCCTGAGGTGCTTTGGGGGTCCCTGGGCGGGTCTGGGCTGTCCCAATGGCGATTTTGGGGCCCACACCAGAACTGTCCCCCCCTCTTTTCACCCCGGGGGGTGTGGGGGGGGTCTCACCGAATTTTTGGGCCTCCCTGAGGTGCCCCCCACCCCTCCCCAGGGCTCTGCGCAAGGCCCTGACGCACCTGGAGCTCCGCCGGGCCGCCCGGCGCCCCAACCTCCCCCTGAAGGTGAAACCGGGGCTCCCCCTGCGCCCGGGGGGGGCCCTGGCGCCCC
>NW_024514286.1:0-395 GCF_017590135.1 Pyrgilauda ruficollis
GCAGGGTGGGCACTGCAGCTCTCCCCTCATGTGTTCCAAAGACAGGAAATGTCAAATTTTAGGGAGCTGCATGTCACCCTTTAGCCCCTGGAAGATAGTTTTGACATTGCAGTCCAGCTCACCTCAGCAGGAGCGCCTCAGCTTTCCATTTATGGAAATCAAACTTGTGTTTGTGTCAGGTAAACTCTTTACAATTAGGTTGAAGCAACTATCTCAAAAGCCAGAGCATGCCACACTGTGTAATTTGTTCCAAAAACCATTTTCTGTGCACCACAATGAGCAGCAATCCTGAGACCTCTATATATATAAACTACAATAAAGGCAGCTACAAACATGTTCATCATTTACACCGTGGTAACAAAAATGTGAGTTAAATTGGAGCTGTGAAAAAAAAA
>NW_024514287.1:0-395 GCF_017590135.1 Pyrgilauda ruficollis
TGGACAGAATTTTTAGGTCCATTCCAGTGAATTTTTTGGGTCCATTTTAGTGAAATTTTTGGGCCCACTTTGGTTAATTTTTTGGGTCCATTCTTGGCGAATTTTGGGCTCACCTGGATGGGATTTTTTGGCTCCACCTTGGTGAATTTTTGGGTCCATTTCAGTGAATTTTTGGGTCACCTGGACGGGATTTTTGACTCACCTGGACGGGATGTTTTGGGCCCAATTTGAAGAATTTTGGGCTCACCTGGACGGGATTTTTTGGGTCCATTTTAGTGAATTTTGGGCTCACCTGGACAGAATTTTTAGGTCCATTCCAGCAAATTTTTGGGTCCATTTCAGTGAAATTTTTGGGTTACCTGTACGGGATTTTTGACTCACCTGTACGGGATTTT
>NW_024514288.1:0-5059 GCF_017590135.1 Pyrgilauda ruficollis
GTTAAAATGGGAAAAAATGGGGTTAAATTGGGAAGAAATGGGGTTAAAGGGGGAAAAAATGGGGTTAAAGGGGGAAGAAATGGGGTGAAATGGGGTTAAATGGGGAAAAAATGGGGTTAAAGGGGGAAGAAATGGGGTTAAAGGGGTGAAAATGGCAAAAAATCCACCCCTAAATCACCTCCAGGCCCCCCAGCGAGCAGAAATCTGGGGGGAAAAGGGGGAAAATGGGGTTAAAATGGGAAAAAATGGGGTTAAAATGGAGTTAAAATGGGAAAAAATGGGGTTAAAATGGGAAAAAAATGGGGTTAAAGGGGGAAGAAATGGGGTTAAATGGGGAAGAAATGGGGTGAAAAGGTGAAAAAATGGGGTTAAATGGGGTTAAAATGGGGTTAAAGGGGGAAGAAATGGGGTTAAAGGGGTTAAAATGGGGTTAAAGGGGGTTAAAATGGGGTTAAAGGGGTGAGAACGGCACAAATCCCAAAGGAAATGACCCAAAATCCACCCCAATGACCCCTGAGTGACCCCTGACCTCTCATCCACAAATTGCCCCCAAATTTCTCCCAATTTTCCCCAAATTTTGGGGTTTCCTGACCCCAAATGACCCTGAGTGACCCCTGGGTGACCCCCAAGTGACCCCTGACCTCTAATCCCCAAATTTCCCCCAAACTTTGGGGTTTCCTGACCCCGACTGACCTCTCAATGACCCCAATGACCCCCGGGTGACCCCAATGACCCCTGAGTGACCACTGACCCCTGCTCCCCAAATTTCCCCCTAATTTCTCCCAATTTTTGGGGTTTTCTGACCCCAAATGACCCTAATTGACCTCTCAATGACCCCTGGGTGACCCCAATGACCCCAGTGACCCCCGGGTGACCCCGACTGACCTCTCAATGACCCCTGGGTGACCCCAATGACCCGTTATCATAAAGTATCATTGAAATATCCGAAAGTATCCCAAAGTTACACTGGAATGAACCCAGAACGAACCCAGGGGTGCCCAAAACATCAGACACGGCCTCAGGAGCCACTGCTGCCTCTGGAGAGGGGAAAAACTGGATTATATTAGCATAAATTAGCATAAATTAGCATAAATTGATCTAAAATTGTCAAAAAAATGCCCTAAAGTTTGACTGGAATGAACCCAGGGCCGGGCAAAGCCTCGGACATCACAGCCCGGAGCCCCTGCTGCCTCTAAAAAGAGAAAAAACGGGGTGAAATTAGCATAAATTAGCATAAGTTAACCCAGAATGAACGCAGGGCCGGGCAAAGCCTGGGACATCACAGCCCGGGGCCACCGCTGCCTCCGGAGGGAAAAACGGGAGAAATTCTCCAAAATCACCCCAAAATCAGGCACAGTTACCCCGAACCGACCTCTGGGAGGCCAAATTACCACAGAATCGGGTAGAATTGGCCCAAAATCAGGAAAAATTACCCCAAAATCAGCAAAAATTACCCCAAAATCGCCACAAAATCAGCGCTCAAAGAGCCCAGAGACCCCAGAGGGCCCCCAAGGAGCCCCTAAAGAGCCCAAAAACACCCAAAAGACCCCAAAAAAGACCCCAAAAGACCCCAAAGAGACCCCAAAAGACCCCCAAGAGCCCCCCCAGCCCCTAAAACCCCAAAAATCTCCCAATTCCCCCCAAAAGGCCCCAAACCCCCCCGAGCCGCCCAGCCCAAAAACACCCAAAAGACCCCAAAAAAGACCCCAAAAGACCCCAAAGAGACCCCAAAAGACCCCCAAGAGCCCCCCCAGCCCCTAAAACCCCAAAAATCTCCCAAATCCCCCCAAAAGGCCCCAAACCCCCCGAGCCGCCCTCACCTCCTCGGCCATGGGCTCGCGTGCCCCCCGGCGTCCCCCAGCCCCCGCTCGGGGGCGGCCTCGGCGGGGCAGGGCCCGGCCAGGACCCCCAGGCAGCGCTGCAGCTCCGCCCTGACCGAGCCTGGACCTGAGACAGCCTGGGACACGGCCTCTCGGAGCCACTGCTGCCTCTAAACGGGGAGAAAACGGGGTGAAATTAGCATAAATTAGCATAAACTAGCAATAAAATATCATAAAAATAGCTAAAAGTGTCCCAAAGTTACACTGGAATGAACCCAGAACGAACCCAGGGGTGCCCAGAGCCTGGGACACGGCCTCAGGAGCCACTGCTGCCTCTGGAGAGGGGAAAAACTGGATTATATTAACATAAATTAGCATAAATTAGCATAAGGATATCATAAATTATCATAAAATAGCTAAAAGTATCCCAAAGTTACACTGGAACGAACCCAGGGGTGCCCAGAGCCTGGGATCACGGCCTCAGGAGCCACTGCTGCCTCTGGAGAGGGGAAAAACGGGGTGAAATTAGCATAAATTAGCATAAAGTTATCATAAAATATCATAAAAATAGCTAAAAGTATCCCAAAGTTACACTGGGATTAAAGCAGGAGTGCCCAGAGCCTGGGACACGGTCTCTCGGAGCCACTGCTGCCTCTGGAGAGGGGAAAAACGGGGTGACATTAGCATAAATTAGCATAAAGTTATCATAAAATATCATAAAATATCATCGAAATAGCCAAAAGTATCCCAAAGTTACACGGGGATTAAAGCAGGAGTGCCCAGGGCGTCAGACACGGCCTCTCGGAGCCACTGCTGCCTCTAAACAGAGAGAAAATGGGGTGAAATTAGCATAAATTAGCATAAGGTTATCATAAATTATCATTGAAATATCCAAAAGTATCCCAAAGTTACACTGGGATGAACCCAGGGGTGCCCAAAACATCAGACACGGCCTCAGGAGCCACTGCTGCCTCTGGAGAGGGGAAAAACTGGATTATATTAGCATAAATTAGCATAAATTAGCATAAATTGATCTAAAATTGTCAAAAAAATGCCCTAAAGTTTGACTGGAATGAACCCAGGGCCGGGCAAAGCCTCGGACATCACAGCCCGGAGCCCCTGCTGCCTCTAAAAAGAGAAAAAACGGGGTGAAATTAGCATAAATTAGCATAAATTAACCCAGAATGAACGCAGGGCCGGGCAAAGCCTGGGACATCACAGCCCGGGGCCACCGCTGCCTCCGGAGGGGAAAACGGGAGAAATTCTCCAAAATCACCCCAAAATCAGGCACAGTTACCCCGAACCGACCTCTGGGAGGCCAAATTACCACAGAATCGGGTAGAATTGGCCCAAAATCAGGAAAAATTACCCCAAAATCAGGAAAAATTACCCCAAAATCAGGAAAAATTACCCCAAAATCAGGAAAAATTACCCCAAAATCAGGAAAAATTACCCCAAAATCAGGAAAAATTACCCCAAAATCAGCAAAAATTACCCCAAAATCGCCACAAAATCAGCGCTCAAAGAGCCCAGAGACCCCAGAGGGCCCCCAAGGAGCCCCTAAAGAGCCCAAAAACACCCAAAAGACCCCAAAAAAGACCCCAAAAGACCCCAAAGAGACCCCAAAAGACCCCCAAGAGCCCCCCCAGCCCCTAAAACCCCAAAAATCTCCCAATTCCCCCCAAAGCCGCCCTCGCCTCCTCGGCCATGGGCTCGCGGGGCTGCGGCTGCGCCTCCCCGGCCGCCACCGCCATCTCCAGCAGCCCCTGCAGCGTGTGCGGGGGCTCCCGCCGGCCCCCGCCGGCCCCGCCGCCCGCCGCCGCCGCCATGGCCGGTCCGAGAGGCCTCGGGGCCGATCCGCTCCCGCCCCGGGCCCGCCCGGAGCGCTCCGGTCCCGCCAGGCTCCGCTACGGCCGCCAGCCGCGCCTGGCCGCCGCCATCTTGGACTGGGCGGAAAAGGCGGGGCCTGCGGCGGAAAAGGGGCGGAGCATCGTGTGTATTGTTTATGGCCGGCCACACGCTGGGCTCATTGTGAGCCTACGGCGGTGAGTGACGGCGAGATGGGTCAATGGGAGGGGAGAGTGGGAGGGACGGTGGCCAATAGGAGGTGAGGGAAGAGGCTGGGTTTAGCCAATGGAAGGGAAGAGGAGGGACTCGTGTGGTTTTACCTAATGAAAATACAGCGCTGCGTGACCGGCAGCTCTCTGGACCAATAGCACGCCCTCATCGCCGCTGACCAATGCGGTGTAGCCGCCGTCTCCACCAATCACCTCGCCGAGCGCCTCACGGAGGGGGCGGGACTCCCCCGCGCGCAGCCAATCGGAGCGGCGGCGCGGAGGGCGGGCGGCCAATGGGGATGGCGGAGCGGGCGGCGGGAGCGGGCGGGCGGCGGCGCCGGGGCCGCGCCGGGCCCGGTACCGGGGTGCCCGGTGTGTTCTGTCCCCGTCCCGGTACCGATGCTCCCGGTCCCGCTGTCCCCGTCCCGGTACCGAGTCTCGGTTCCCGCTATCCCGCTCCCGGTACCGATGCTCCCGTTCCAGCTGTCCCTATCCCGGTCCCTGCCGCGTTCCCGCTGTCCCTGTCCTGGTCCCGCTGTCCCTGTCCCAGACCCTGTCCCTATCCCGGTCCTGCTGTCCCGGTACCGATGCTCCCTGTTCCCTGCGGTACCCGGTTCCGCTATGCCGTCCCGGTCCCGATGCTCTCCCGTTCCTTCTGTCCCGGTCCCTGTCCGGTTCCCTCTGTCCCGTTCCCAATGCTGTCCCGTTCCCTCTGTCCCGGTCCCGATGCTCTCCTGTTCCTGCTGTCCCGTTCCCTGTCCCGTTCCCACTGTCCCTGTCCCTGTCCTGTTCCCACTGTCCCGGTCCCTGTCCCATTCCCTGTCCCTGTCCCGTTCCCTGTCCCTGTCCCGGTCCCTGTCCCGTTCCCTCTGTCCCGTTCCCTGTCCCGTTCCCACTGTCCCTGTCCTGGTCCCTGTCCCGTTCCCTCTGTCCCTGTCCCGTTCCCACTGTCCCTGTCCTGGTCCCTGTCCCGTTCCCTCTGTCCCTGTCCCGTTCCCACTGTCCCTGTCCTGGTCCCTGTCCCGTTCCCTCTGTTCCTGTCCCGTTCCCACTGTCCCTGTCCCGTTCCCTGTCCCGTTTCCTCCGTCCCTGTCCCTGTCCCATTCCCTCTGTCCCTGTCCCGTTCCCTCTGTCCCTGTCCCGGTCCCGTTCCCACTGTCCCGTTCCCACTGTCCCTGTCCC
>NW_024514289.1:0-395 GCF_017590135.1 Pyrgilauda ruficollis
CATTTGCTTCATGTGCCCTTGTCGTCGCCTAACAACAGGTAGCAGCATAAACCAGATGCGGCTGAAGTTCTTCCAGGCGACAGCTAACGTCAATTGAGCAAGTGGTCTTACCACAGCTACGGTCCTCTGACAGACTAAAAGCTTTGCGCACAAGCCGGATGCTAAGCGCCTTCCTTTGCCTTTTGGCAGTGCTCGTGCATTGCCAGCCTTGGGTGTGAATGGTCACTATCCCGCACACAGGTTTCGTTGTGCCCGTTGCCAAGCGCTCTGGAGCACTGTTTATGACGCAAGCGGAACGCCTCTTGCGGTTCCATTCTCAGAGCTCCTGAGTTAAGCAATCTGCGACTCTTGGTGCGAATGCCAGAGGAAAACATTTCCAATGCGTCTGGCAGGGA
>NW_024514290.1:0-395 GCF_017590135.1 Pyrgilauda ruficollis
TTTTTCATCTGTATGCTATGAACCAGTCTTGCTTTGCCTTTTCCATCAGTCTGAAATTATTGTCCTTACTGCCACTAAGGACCAAATAAATTTGCTTTCTAATTAAGGTGCAAATAATTTTGTCATAGATAATGCCTCTCTCTGTGTCAGAGGTAAACCTAATTCTGGTTATTTTTAGAAACAAAAGGTTTGTAAAAGTTTTGTGGGTTCCTACTTTGGCAGATCCTTGGAGTAAGGGGCACAGAGAGAAATGGAAAAGTTCTGATAATAAGACCTGTTCTTCCAGAGACCTCAGTTAGAAATACTTATGAGCTGCTGTGTGTTTGTGTGAGGATGGAATTTTTGGGAAAAGAGGCAAATATTGAGGACATGGGTAGAATTGGGGTTTTTTTGGG
>NW_024514291.1:0-395 GCF_017590135.1 Pyrgilauda ruficollis
GTCCCGGGGGGGTCCCGGTGGTCCCGGTGCCCCGGGGGGGTCAGTCGGGGTCGATGACGAAGCCGGAGAAGGTGCTGGGGTCAGTCGGGGTCCCGGTTCCGGGGGTCCCGGGGGTGTCCCGGTTCCGGGGGGGTCGCGGTGCCCCGGGGGGGTCCCGGGGGGGTCGCGGGGTCAGTCGGGGTAGATGATGAAGCCGGAGAAGGTGCTGTACTTGTTGGTGTTGCCGCCGTGCACTTTGCCCCCGTCCAGCTTGACGAAGACCTCGTCGCCCACGTCCAGGTGCAGGATGACGCTGTTGCTCGCGTAGTCGTAGTTCTGGTCGGCGTCCTGCGCGATGGCGCTGGCACGCACCTGCGGGGGGGACAGGGCTGGCACCGACCCACCTGGCACCGACA
>NW_024514292.1:0-395 GCF_017590135.1 Pyrgilauda ruficollis
AATCTCCAAGCAGGTAAGAAAATAAAAGCCCAATTAGAGCTACTGTAACTCCCCAATTGTTTAGACATAATTGTCTAAATAAAATAAAGGGCTTAATTAGCAAGATCATCAACATAAAGGCAGATTTGAATAAACATTCACTTCGTCAGTCAGAGGCAATTAAGGTTTCTCTTGATAAGAGCAATCTCAGTTGGATGCAGATGTTTTTAATAATGCAAATATTTTTCCTACTTGGAATAATTAAGCCCAGTATTTTTTAAAAGAAACTCTGCAAAGGCTGGTGCTGGGAATAATCAATATTTCCCTTTCTCCCCCAAGAACCACATCATGAATGCTTTATAAGGGAATTTTCAACAGCAAGGGAAGTGTCCTCACACTGAGGATTTACAAGAAAT
>NW_024514293.1:0-395 GCF_017590135.1 Pyrgilauda ruficollis
AAAAAAAACCAAACCACAAATGCACACAGGAAAGGCTTTAGAACTTTAAATAAGTTTGCATTTTCAAATTTGTTCCTCCCTTGAATAAATGTCATATTGCTCCATGTTTACTCTCTAGGAGTTAAGAAAACCTTGACAAAAATATTTGCCTCAGAAGAAAACCGTTTAAAAACAATTCAACAGCAATCAACAATATCCCAAGGAGAGAAATTTGGTGAAGAGGTGATTACATCTTGAGTCTCAAAGCTAAGGCCCACAAAGCCAGTCAGCCATTTAGGCAGACAAAGGACTTGCCAGGGAAGACCTGCAACTAAGAAAACTTTATTGCTGACTCCAGAAGGCATAGAACAGTCAAAAAAAGTTACAATTTTTAACTAATTTACAGGGAAAAAAAA
>NW_024514294.1:0-395 GCF_017590135.1 Pyrgilauda ruficollis
CTGCTGCAGAGTCTGTGGTATGTAGCAGTTTTCTGTAATCTTTCATTTTTCTGTCCTGCTTGATGGACAGAGTCTCCAATCAGGCTTACATGCGCAATGTAGCCATGAAAGAAGTCTGTTTATTAACAGTAAGCTCAGAAAATGGGGATTTATGTGTTTGGTTTTGTTTTTTACTGGTGGTGGGTTTTTAATGTTGAGCTTTCAGAAGGACCTTAGTGGGATTTTTTGGATGGAATGGTAACAGTTTCTTCAGGATTCACGTTAAATATGGTTTTCTGGTTTGATTGTTATTACCTTAGTTTGTAATACAAATGCTGTCAAAATTGCAGGAAAGAGACGCATTTAAGTCATTAAACCAATCCATCCTGCTTTATCTTTTTTCCCTTTTTTTTAAA
>NW_024514295.1:0-395 GCF_017590135.1 Pyrgilauda ruficollis
CCTCACCTGTCCCCAGGTACCCCCAGCCCCTCAGCTGTCCCCCCGGTGCCTCACCTGTGGCACAGGTGCGCTGCCCGGCGCAGGCCCCGCAGAGCCCCCTGGCCGCCGTCGCCGTCGCCGTCACGGTCACGGTACTGTCACCTGCCAGGCTCACCTGCAGCCCCGCCCAGGTGAGCAGCACCTGCCGCTGCCCCGCCCGGCGCCGCACCTGCACCCGGCCCCCGGCCAGAGACAGCGGCAGGCGCAGGCGGCGGCCGGACACCTGCGGACAGGTGAGACACACCTGGTCAGGTGAGACACACACACCTGGTCAGACACCTGGGACAGATGAGACACACCTGGGACAGGTGAGACACACCTGGTGTCTTACAGGTGGATCCGGGCGGGCAGGTGAG
>NW_024514296.1:0-395 GCF_017590135.1 Pyrgilauda ruficollis
AGAAATGAACTTATTTTCAGGCACAAATACAGCTTGGGGTTTATTGGTTTTATTTTTTCAACATTTTCCAGCAACCCTGCAGGCAATTCCTTGGAAGTTTAGCAAATCCCTTTTAAAGGAGTGAGGTTCCTCTGGAGGATTTCTGCCTCCAGCTGCTCTTTTTGATGCCTTTTGCAACAAAACTTTGCCTTGAAAAGCCACAACAGAGCCCGTTATTTGTATTTATACCAAAGAAGCCTGGAACAGCTGAGCTGGCCCTTCATGGTAACAATAATCAAGGAGTTTAATTAAAAAACCATCAAATAATCTGCTTCCATCTCTCCAGGAATGCAGAACTTTGAAATGCCTCAGCCAATTCCACGTTCCCCTTGCAGATGTGTTGAGCATTTTTTTTT
>NW_024514297.1:0-395 GCF_017590135.1 Pyrgilauda ruficollis
ATTTAAAGTCCGTTCAATACAAACCAGTCTGTGATTCTGTGAGGTTCTGATGCTATGTGTTTATTATTCTGTGTGTTTAGGATTCCATTATTTTATGATTCCATGCTTCTCTAATATAGTTGCCCATACTGTTTAGGGAAGTTTGATCCTAAAAGGTTTGAACCCTTCCAGATCTGCAAATCTCTTGTGCCAGTAAAAAAATTGGTTATAATGTATTTTTTTGTAAAAATCAAACAAAAGCTGTGCATTTCTGCCTTCACATAACAAGGAACAACAAGGGGCCTGATATTTTCTGTCTCACTTCACACTAAAGTTTCTTTAAGTGTCCTCTTTAAGTTTGATCTTGGCTTAGTCAGCTGTAGGCCCACAAAAAAAGCACCAAAAAAAAAAAAAAA
>NW_024514298.1:0-395 GCF_017590135.1 Pyrgilauda ruficollis
CCTCCAAAAATGAAAAATAAATCCAAATATCCCAAAAATGCCAGAAATCCCCCTAAAAACCCCAAAAAATGTTAAAAAATTCCAGAAAATCCCCCAAAATCCCCAAAAAATGTTTAAAAATCCCAAAAATCCCCCTTAAAATTAAAAATAAATCCCAAAAAATCCCAAAAATCCTCTCAAAAATAAAAAATAAATCCCAAAAATTCCCAAAAAATCCCAAAAATCCCCTGAAAAATAAAAAAGTAATCCCAAAAAATCCCAAAAATCCTCTCAAAAATAAAAAATAAATCCCAAAAATCCCCCAAAAAATTCCAAAAATCCCCCCAAAAATTAAAAATAAATCCCAAAAATCCCCCCAAAATAAAAAGTAAATCCCAAAAAACCCCAAAAAATCC
>NW_024514299.1:0-5053 GCF_017590135.1 Pyrgilauda ruficollis
AATCCCTCAAAATACCCAAAAATCCCTTAAAAATACCCCAAAATCCCCCAAAACACCCCAAAATCCATCAAAACACCCAAAAATTCCTCAAAATACCCCAAAATCCCCTCAAAATATCCCAAAAATCCCCCAGGGACCCCAAAATCCCTCAAAATACCCCAAAATTTCTTTAAAATCCACCAAAATTTCCCCAGAGACTCCAAAATCTCCTCAACATTCCCCAAATCACCTCCAAGCTCCTCAGGGATTCTCAAAATTCCCCAAAATCTCCTCAGGGACCCCAAAATCTCCCCAAAACACCCCAAACTTCCCTCAGGGACCCCAAAATCTCCTCAAAATGCCCCAAAAATCCCCTAAATCCCCTCAAGATCCCCCAAAAATTCTACTAAAATCTCTCAAAATTCCCTCAGGAATCCCAAAATCTCCTCAAAACACCCCAAAATTCCCTCAGGAACCCTAAAATTCCCTTGAGATCCCCCAAAATTTCCAAATTCCCTTCAGGGACCACAAAATCTCCTCAAAATCCCCCACAAATCCCCCTTTTGCCCATATAAGGAAGTTCCTGTTGCCCATATAAGGGATCCCACCAAGCCCCTCCCCCTTTAGGCCCCACCCTCTTTAAGCCCCTCCCATTTTTAACCTTTTTGGGATGGCCTCTAGCGCCCCCTGGTGGCTGCTGCTCAGCCCGGCAGGGCTCGGCTCCGCCCCCAGCAGCCGAAGCTCCGCCCCTCGCTGAAGCTCCGCCCACCTCCGGCTCTGCATCTCCTCCAGCGAGGCCTCTGAGGGGGAATGGGGGGATGAGGACCCCAAAATTGGGGTTTGGGGCATCACGGGACCCCAAAATTAGGGTGGGGACCCCAAAATTGGGGTTCGGGGAGTCGGGGGACCCCAAAATTTGGGGATGGGGAGACCCCAAAAGGGGGTTTGAGGATAGGAACCATTGTGCGGGTGCCGCGTTTCCTGCCGGACTCACCGAGGCGCTGCGCTGTTTCCTGTGCGTCCGCAATGGCGTCCCCCAGGTCCTGCACCTCCTTCCGGAGCAGCGCCACCGCCGCGCGCAGCTCCCCCTGCTGGCTCGGAGGACTGGCGGCGGCCTGCACCGAAATTTGGCCCCAAATCCTCCCAAATTCACCCCAAAATTCCCCCAAATCTCCCCGAGATTGTCTCCAATGTCTACAGGATTCCCAAAACTTCCAAAGTATCGGGAAAATCCCGCAAAAAAGCCAATATAAAAAAAAAAGATATGGCTCAAAATTTACGGGAGGCCGCAATGCTGAGAAATCTCCACAAATTTTGGGAAATCCCCCCGAAATTTTGGGTAAATTCTCCCCCCACTCACCTTGAGGGGCCACAAAATTTTCAAAGAGATCCCAGAAAAAAAACCCAAAACTGGCTGGGACCCCTTAAAACCCTCCCCAATTTTAGGGGTCCCACATTTTAGGGACACCCCAAAATCGGGGGAATGTCTCAAAATGTCGCCCAAATCTGAGGGAAATCACCCCAAATTTTGGGTCCCCCACCCCGTTCCCTCCAACCCCCCAAATGTTGGGGTCCCGCTCACCTCCAGCTCCTGCAGGTGCCCGTACCTGAACCCCGAGTTAAGGAACAATTTTGGGACCCCCCAAACGAAACTTCGGGGTGAACCCTCAAATTTGGGCACCCCCAACCCAAAACCTTCAGCTCCTCCCACAGATTTTGGAGTCTCCCCATTGATTTTGGACCTCCCAAATAATTTGGGAACCCCCCAAATTTTGGGGTTCCCGCCAATTTTTTGAAGTTCCCCCCCCTCCCCCCAATTTTTAATTCCAGGAGCCCCCAAATTTTTTGAGAACCACCCTAAATTTTTGAAACCCCCCCAAAATTTCGGATACCAGCGCAGATTTCCCCGAATCTTCTTCACGTTCCTGTGGGGGCACCCCAAAAATTCTGTGAGGAGGGGGACCCGGAAAAAGCGCGGGAATAATGCCGCGGGGCATGACGGGAGTTGTAGTTCGGGAGGGGTAGGGCCTACAACGATGCTCTATGGGCGGCGCGAGGCATGACGGGAGTTGTAGGCTCGGCTATAATGAAGCGCAAAGGGGCGCGGAGCATGACGGGAGTTGTAGGCTCGGCTATAATGAAGCGCAAAGGGGCGCGGAGCATGACGGGAGTTGTAGGCTCGGCTATAATGAAGCTCAATGGGGCGCGGGGGATGATGGGAGTTGTACGCGCGTGTACAAAGGGACCTATGGGGGCCGCGGGGCATGATGGGAGATGTAGTTCTGGAAAGCATTTCCCCCCTCTTCCCCCCTGAATTTTGGGGTCCCGTTTTAATTTTGGGGTTTTTCCCCCCACCCCAAACGTTGGGGTCCCCTCTCACCGGTGGTTTCGGACGTGGCGGGTGACGTAATCCCAAACGGGGGCCAAGGGGCCGGTGCAGAGCCTGGAGGGGAGGAAATTTGAGCGCCCCAAAATTTGGGGGTGACCCTAAAAATCACTGGGGGAGCCCAAAATTCCCTCACCCAGGACCCCAAAACTCCCCAAAGGGTTTCCAAAACCCACCGAGGGATCCGAAAATCCCCCCAGGAACCCCCAAATCCACCCAAGATGCCCTAAAAGGGACCCCAAAACACTCGAGGACCCCTCAGTGCGACCCCAAAATCCCCCCAGGACCTCCCAAGGGGACCCCAAAACTCTCTCAGGATCAACCCGAGCCCCCCGAAAAATCCCTCCAGACCCTCCCTATGCGACCCCAAATCCCCCAAACCATCCCAGGACCCTCCAAGGGGACCCCAAAATCCCCCAGGACCCCCAAACCGCCTCAGGCCCGGCCAAATTCCCAACCCCCCCTCACGGAGCGCTCAGGGGGGCTCCCACCTCCGGCCCCCCGAAAGCCCCCCGCCCCTCCCCGCCGCCGGGCGGCCCCGGTGGGGTCCCCGGCTGGTCCCGACCTGCGGAGCGCGGCCGGGGAGGGGACGGCGGAGGGCGGCAGCTCCATCTCCTCCCGGAGCCAGCGCCCCAGAGCCTCCGCCATCATGGCCGGGGGGCCGTGAGGGGAAGCGAAAAAGCGCGGGAAAAGCGCCGCGGGGCAGCACGGGAGTTGTAGTGCGGGAGGGGCGGGGCATGCAATGATGCGCTATGGGAGGCGCGGGGCATGACGGGAGTTGTAGGCGAATAACGGGGCTGCTGTGGCGCGCGAAGCCTCATGGGAGTTGTAGGCGCGGCTATAGTGATTCGTTATGAGGCGCGAGGGTTGATGGGAGTTGTATGCGTATTTGTAATGGCGCTCTATGGGCGTCGCGGGGCATGATGGGAGCTGTAGTCCAGAAAGTCGGTCAAACCGGAAAGATGGGGGCCTGGGGACACTTGGGGGCCAGAGGAGCCATTTAAGGGATCTTCCAAAGGCATCTGAGGGGAACTTAGGGGTCAGAGGGCACTCAGGAGCCACTTGGGGATCGGCTCTAGGGGGCCTCTGTGGGTCGCGGGGGACGATGGGAGTTGTAGGCTCTGGGCAGCATGGGAAATGTAGGCGCAAACCTGCCTTTACCGAGGGCCTGTGGGACGCGGGGGAGGTTTAGGGTGACAACTGGGTGTCCGTGAGGGCACTTGGGGGTCCCGAGTGGGCAAGGGGGGGGACACTTAGGGATCCTGGGTGGCAGCTGGGGGTCCGGAGGTGCAGTTTATGGACACTTATGGGGCTGGGGGGGATATTTGGGCGGCATTTGGAGGCGTGTACAGGCGCCCTGTGTGCGTGGCCGCGTGGCACGACGGGAGTTTTAGGCTCCGTTGCCCCATTGAGCCTCTGTAGAGACGCGAGCCGTGACGGGAGTTGTAGTCCAGCCATCAACATATTTGCGTGGGGCCGCAGGGCACGACGGGAGTTGTAGGCTGCGCTACAGCGGCGCTCTTTGAGGCCGCGCGGCATGACGGGAGCTGTAGTCCAGCCTTTAATAGAGCTCTGCGGGGCCGCGGGGCGTGACGGGAGTTGCAGTCCAAAAAAGCCAAAATGGCGCGGCCTTAAGGTACCGCCCTCGAGGCCCCTGATTGGTTGCAAGCTTTGATTGGCAGGCGCCTCAAGCAATGGGAGGCGGCGCCGGCGGAAGGCGGGAAGCGGCGGCTCCTGAGGGCGGCGGTGAGGGGGGGGGGCCACCCGGGACCCCCCAAAATCCCTCGGGAACCGCCCAAACCCCAAAAGGTTCCCCGAATTTATCCCAAATTCCCAAAATCACCCCAAAATTCCCCACAATTCCCCAAAAAGTCCCCCAAAAAACCCCCCCAAACAAAATCCTCCAAAAAATCCCTTTTAGACCCCAAAAAGTTCCCAAATCCCCCCAAAAATCCCCCAAAATTCCCCAAAATTCCCATTTCAACCCCAAAAATCTCCTTGAAACCCCAAAATTCTCCCAAAATTCCCCAGAAATCTGAAAATCCCCTCCAACATTCCCAAAAAATCCCCAAAAATCCCCCAAAATCCTTCCCAACATTCCCAAAAAAATCTCTAAAATTCTCAAATTCCCCCCAAAAATCACAAAATTCCCCAAAAATTTCTCATTTCAACCCCAAAAAATCCCTTTGGAACCCCCAAAATGACCAGAAATGCCCAAATCTCCCCAAAAAAATCCCAAATTTTCCATCCCCAGAGCTGTCCCTGGGCCACCTGGAGCCCCAAAATCCCCCAAAATCCCCCAAAATCCCCCAAAATCCCCCAAAATCCCCCAAAATCTCTTCCGACCTTGGCACAAAATCCCCAAAAATCTCTTTGAGCATTCCCAAAAAATTCCAAAAAAACCCAAATTCCCCCAAAATTCCCATTCCAGCCCCAAAAAATCCCTTTAAAACCCCAAAGCTTTCCCAAATCCCTCCCAAAATTCCCAAAAAATTCCAAAAATTCCCAAAAATTCCCCAAAATCTCTTTGAGCATTCCCAAATAATTCCAAAAAAAACCCCAAAATCCCCATTCCAGCCCCAAAAAATCCCCAAAACTCCCTAAAATCCCTCCCAACATTCCCAAAAAATCCAAATGTTCCCAAAATTCCCCCAAAATCTCTTCCAACATTCCAAAATTATTCCAAAA
>NW_024514300.1:0-395 GCF_017590135.1 Pyrgilauda ruficollis
TCTGTGTGTTTTAGTCAATACCATCCCATAAAAGACAACTTAGCTTGTGTATGTGGTGCTATTATAAAGATAATAATAACAATGTTTGGAAGTTTCAGTCTCTGAAAAGATAAGCCTGTGTCAGTGAGAGTTGCTCCCAAGTGAATTCACCTTCTCTTTTCAGTAGCAATTAATGATCTTTGACAGGGCACTGTGTTTAGGAGAGTCCAATTTCTGGAGTTAGCTGAAGAATCTGTAAATGATATAGACATACTCTATGTATGTGTATTCCCTGTATAACTTTCCAGCACTCCCTTACAAAACCCCAACTTTCACTTGCAGAATAGACTTAGGTGCTTTGCCTGGTGTGGAACAATACTGGAATTGGTCTTGAGGTCAGGATGATAAGTGGATAT
>NW_024514301.1:0-395 GCF_017590135.1 Pyrgilauda ruficollis
TGGAAATGGCAAGTTATATCTAGCCTATCATATGAATATTAAATTGCATTAATACAGCACTGCCTTTAGTGGTGTTTGCCGTAGCCAAGCTCCCATTTCCCAAGGTTGTTTTTCAGCCAGATCAATTCCTTAGCCTGGTTTGCCTTCCCTTTCAACGATTAGTTCAAGCACAATGAATGCAAGTGGTCCAGTGGGGAGAAAACTGTTTGGGTCCAAAGTTTCTTATGTAAAGTGTTGCCAAAGGAGCTCTCATTCTGCACTTTGAGCACTTTAGTTTGTGTTACTGTCAGTCCTGGTGTCTTCTCTTGGTGAGTCTCACACATCCTCAAATCTTCACCTGCTTAGCTGAGTATTTTCCATTATATCCTGTGTTCATACAAGTCCTTGGGTGTTCA
>NW_024514302.1:0-395 GCF_017590135.1 Pyrgilauda ruficollis
GGGGGTTTGGGTGGGATTTTGGGATGCATTTGAGAGGAATTTGGGATATTTTTGGGATGGAATTTGGGATGTTTTTGGGATGGATTTGGGACAGATTTGAGGTGGAATTTGGGGTGGAATTTGGGATGGATTTGAGACAGATTCGGGAGGAATTTGGGATGGATTTAATGTGGAATTTGGGATGTTTTTGGGGCAGAATTTGGGATGTTTTTGGGGCAGAATTTGGGATGTTTTTGAGCTGTTTTTGGGGACAGAATTTGGGTTGGTTTTGGGACGTTTTTGGGGCAGAATTTGTGATGGTTTTGGGTTGGTTTTGGGGCACAATTCGGGATGTTTTTGGGGCAGAATTTGGGAGGTTTTTGGGGCAAAATTTGGGTTGTTTTTGGGGCAGAATT
>NW_024514303.1:0-395 GCF_017590135.1 Pyrgilauda ruficollis
GGCCCGTCTGGAACCACTTCCGGGACTACTTCCCCATCTCGGTGATCCTCGAGGGGAAATATGGGGGAAAAATGGGGTTTTTTTTTTGGGAAATGGGATTTTTTTTTGGAGGGGGGTTGGGGTCACTGGGTGGGGTTTAGGGAGGTTTTGAGGTGGCTTTGTGATGCTTGAGTGGAGATTTGGGGGTTTTGGGGGGGGTTTAGGGGGTCCAGAGTGGAGTTGGTGAGGGGTTTGGGGTTCCTGGATGGGGTTTTGGGGGGTCCTGGGTGGGGCTGGAGAGGACCTCGAGGGGTTTGGGGTTCCTGGGTGCAATTTTGAAAGGATTTTGGGGTCTCTGGGTGGGTTTTGGGGGGGTTTGGGTGTCTCTGGAGGACCGCCACACGCCCCGCCGCGGG
>NW_024514304.1:0-395 GCF_017590135.1 Pyrgilauda ruficollis
TTTTTTTTTTCTCCTCACTTAGATTCTAAAACTACAAAGCATTTATTCATGAGGTTAAAATTAAATGTCACACATGGTTAAACACCATCCTGAACTAGGTCTTGGCTCTTCTCTTTTTCAGGAAGACTTGCCCAAACTGGTGTTTAAAACTGCTGTTTATAACTGTAAACAAATTAATAGCTTTTTGTAACTGTTATCTGTAGTTTGAAATGTAATTATGAATCCATTATACTTACTCAAGCTCTATTGCCCTATTTTTTAAAACAAAAAGCAGTGCTCATTCTATTTAGTGACTTGGAATCTGAGTTCTGTCCTCCACTATACCGATGCAATAGCATGAAATAATAGTATTGAAGTCTAGCTACACTGTAAAAAGTGGGAGTGCCTTTCCAAGG
>NW_024514305.1:0-395 GCF_017590135.1 Pyrgilauda ruficollis
AGGGACAAAGTCTGATTGTTTGTCAGCCATGAAGGGTGTTGAATTTCGTATCCGTCCAAACTGCATGAGAAGGTGCTGAGGTTCAATATCAATTGATGATTTCAATGTATAAAAAGGAAAAGAAAACTTAACAGGACAAACCAATTCTCTCTTCATTGTTTTCAATATATTACGTTCACTTTGCACAATCTTCTTAAATCTGTCGAATTAACAACAGAAGAATTGAAGACTTGCAATATTCCCATGGGCTTGTCCTATTCAGGGGTTTTGAACAAATGTTTATGATCTTTTTTCACCAAATTCCTGAATGGAAGAGCTAAACAAAGAAGAGGCCTCTGGAGGAGTAAAATTCATCAGCAACCTCAAAATGGCTGAGGATCCATCCCCATCAGAGC
>NW_024514306.1:0-395 GCF_017590135.1 Pyrgilauda ruficollis
TTTTTACCCATTTTTATCCAATTTTTCTTTCTTTTTCCCCCTTCAGCTAACCTCTTCCCGCTCTTTTTTCCCGGCCAGAGCTCGCTGACCCCGCCCTCCTCCCCTCAGCCCCTCAGGACCTGCGGCCCTCGCTCGTCTCCAGCCGCTTCATCCGCCTGACATGGCGGCCGCCCGCAGAGCCCCGAGGGAGCGTCCTGCACTACACCGTCCTCTACTCCCGCGAAGGAGCTGACAGGTCGGGAATTTTTCCTTGGAATTCTTGGGATTTTGGGAAAATCTGGGGATTTTGTGGGGTTTTAGGAATTTCTTGGGGTTTTTGAGGATTTTTTAAAGGGGGTTTTTGAAGGCGGTTCTGAGGGAGTTGTGAAGGCATTCCTGAGGACCTGTGAGGGCTT
>NW_024514307.1:0-395 GCF_017590135.1 Pyrgilauda ruficollis
AACTGAACCCAACTCAACAAACCCAACACAATCAACATAAACCAACCCAACCCAACCCAACCCCAATGGAACCAACCTAAACCAACTGACCCCAATCAACCCAAACCAACTCAACCCAACCCAACCCAACTCAACCCAACCCAACTCAACCCAACCCAACCCAAACCCAACAGAACCAACATGAACCGACCCAACCAACTCAACCCAACCTAAACTGACTCAACTGAACAAACCCAACTGAACCCAACCCAACCCAATAAACCCAATTCAACCTAAACCAACCCAACTCAGCCTAACCCAACCCAACTCAACTTAAACCAACCTAAACCAACCCAACCCAACCCAACCTAACCTAAATCAACCAACGTAACCCAACTAAACTCAACACAACCCAT
>NW_024514308.1:0-395 GCF_017590135.1 Pyrgilauda ruficollis
GCACGAATTCAGATTCCACTCAGCTCAGGGAAAGAATAAATCTTTGCTTGAGAAAGTGATGCTCAAAGTTTGAAATGGCTGAGAAAAAATGCACAGCAGAATGTGGAAGGTTGCTGTCATCAGAAATGACTGGTCCTGGAAGACTTTCTGAGATGAGTTCTGAAAGAACAGGCAAACCAACCCAGAAGTTATTGCACAAAGCTGGCTCTTAAAAAGTGGCAGTTCTTACCTGCTTTGCAATAGCTGTGCTGCTGGTTTACAGGTACCAGCAGTCCCCAGTCTGCTTTGAAAATCTTGGGCTCTCTAAGCCAGCATCTCCTCAAGCCTTCCACAATGTAATTTGCATTTACAGGTACCCCTGACTCAATGAGTAACATCTGTCACATCATAGCTGT
>NW_024514309.1:0-395 GCF_017590135.1 Pyrgilauda ruficollis
AAATAGACTTAGAAAGCAGTGGAATAAACTCATAGAAGAAAAATCCATCAAAGACCATTGAAAAAAAAGAAATCCCCTAATTCAGAGAGTTTCTGAGCTGCAGACCCATGGGTATCGATCCCCTATAGCTGGTATACATTACCTGGCACTCACCTACCCTTATATTCTGCCACAGGCATCTGTCTAGGACACTGTTGGAGATACTGATCTGGCTGGACCGTTGTTCTCACTTGTTATGGACATACATATTTTTGTGTGACAAAATCTCAGATTTCACTAGCATTACTGTGGACATTATTGCTATGGAAACAAACTACTGCAATTTACTGTCTACACTTTAAAAATACATTAGTGTTGATTCATTTGCATCAAACCTCATAGAAATCAACCAACAC